>NC_056729.1:1269635775-1269638275 GCF_019279795.1 Protopterus annectens | reverse complement strand
ACAGAGGACCAGGCAGAAAATATGAGCCAATTATCTGGACATTCTGAAAAATCTGTACAGTTGAGAGGTATGATTATGCATACAGCTTGCTACCACTCCCAGGATTTGAACCATAGCTGTATCTGCTAAAGGTACAACAATTTAATTTACAGTAGAGTGTGGTACTTGGGTATTGCTGTCTATCTCTTCTGTGTTTTCTGTCTACGTCTCTCTTGGCTGTACAATCTGACCTTGTAATTACAACATGTTATACAGACATTCCTACACACATTTTTATGTAGAACAGTGTGAGAAACAGTGGTTGACACAACAGTAATATTCTGATATCAGATGTTACTGAATGCTACATGTCAGGCCATACTATACTAGAGTAAACACTACCAGTCCGGGATTTAAATCTTTATTGGCAGGCACAGTTTTCTAATCTAAATATGACCTATATGGGAATATTACTGTCATATTGTCTGGTTTATTCAGTGCAACCCATGCAACAGTTTTTATACTGCCAGATTACTTTCTACTACTTTATATTTATTTGGTATGACTACTACAAGCAGGATTGTTACTCACCAGCCTCATGATGCAGCCTTTGCAGCCTACATGCGTGGGCTTCCTGATTCACAGCCCGCTCAGCTGCAGCTGTAAAGGAAATAGAGACCTATTTAGGCATACCTATCCATCCCATACACACGCTGGACTTTAGTAAACAATAATGGTATGACTACTTACACACTGCTGGGACATCACCCCTCTGCCTTGCTTCTTGGACACACTCATCCAAGAGCTCCCTCTTTCTCCGCTTTAAGTCAGCATTGTGGTGCCTGACCTGCTCACCAGTCTGAGTGATACCAGTGGCACAGCTGAGATTATGGGCAAGATGGTCCCAGGCTTCTGCTTTATATTGGGAGCCCTGGTACTGGCCCTGCAGCAGTCTCTCATCATGTTTTTTACCAGGAGTCCTACCATGACCTTGGACCCTTGTGTGCCCCAGCTTTGCGCCCGGAAGTGCAATCCCTGTTCAACTCCTGCCATCTTGCCTACAGTGGGAAGCTGCAACCAGTTATGAGCTGTATTCCCACCTGTTGGGTTTAAATACGTCTGATTTCCCACCCTTTGCCGTGATTGGATGGTTTTGAATATGCTGAACTAAGCTAAGCTATAGGCAAACCTGCTTAGCTAAGGTTGGCATTGCTTAAAAGAGACAGGTTCAGCACTACTTAGCGACAGGCAAATCCACTTAGCTAGGCTACTCATTGCTTAGCAGTCATATTTACACAATGATTACACCTGGTAAGCAGAGCTGTGCAATGCTTAGTATTGCTTATTTTTCATTTTATAGACTATCTGCTGTATGGCATTGATTCATCATTCATTACATATTATACATTTGTTTACTGTTCCTGACATCCCCCAATGTGCTTTCATTACATTTATTCATATGTGACTATACTGTATGGGGCACTTGTGTTTATATGGGGATTTCACAACTTTATTAAACTGACACCTCACATCTGGAGCTAATGCAGTACTCCAGTTAACAAATATATGTTATTTAGTAGGTAATACTAAAAAACATGGGTGACAGAACCATAGAGCCAGGGGGAGGGAGAGCCCCTCCACTTTTACAGCTGCAAGACCTGTCAGGAGAAATTAATGAAGTCGAGTTTTC
The DNA here is from genome assembly GCF_019279795.1 of Protopterus annectens. Classification (NCBI taxonomy): domain Eukaryota; kingdom Metazoa; phylum Chordata; order Ceratodontiformes; family Protopteridae; genus Protopterus; species Protopterus annectens. The sequence goes on along the minus strand of NC_056729.1, from coordinate 1,269,636,606 downwards.
ATGCTAATGTGGATTCGCGTCCAGAAGTTTAACTAAACTAGCTGTTCTTGTTCTCTTATTGCTGTGTGTTATAGGAGTTATGCTGCCACTGTTCTGTTGGTGTTTGGTTCTTTTATTTGCAGGAGTTATTGTGTGTGTGTGTGTGTGTGTGTGTGTGTGTGTGTGTGTGTGTGTGTGTGTGTGTGTGTATGTAAAATGCCCCAGTTAGGTATACCTGGTGGTTAGTGTTACTCAGGCTAAAACAAGAGCCTGAATTCTCTACCCATATCACCACTTGTGATTCAGGGAGTTGGGTCCATAGCTCTCCACTGTCCAGATTTTCACAGAATATTTGGTTCATACTTTTGGTCCATTCCTCTTAAAATTTGTGTTTTTCTGGCAAATCAATGAGAACTGAAACTCTCTAAATAATGACAGCTCTTTAAGTTCCAGTCTTCCTATCTTTCAGGAAACACATGGTAAAACAAAACATTTTATTTTAGCAACTTTCTAAGATTATACACGCAATATTTAAAATGTGTCCCTAGTTTTGGGCCTTTAAACATACTTTTCCAGATTTCTCTTGTGCTAAAGTTGAGATTTGTTGATTGTCAAGTTTACAAGGAGCTTAGAGCTTGAGAGAAGTGCACTACTTATGAAATTGTTTGCATTGTTTGTAGACAACTTCTCAGAGATTTTACATATTTACTGATCTGGATTGTAATGACAGAAGTTTATGGCCTTTTATGGTAAAATTTTCTGTAGTTTAATCATTGTTGGTTCATTCATTTTGTTTCATTGCTTACTAGAAGACTGTTCCAAATAACAAATTAAAACACATTCTAACAAGTG
>NC_056729.1:1269555971-1269622400 GCF_019279795.1 Protopterus annectens | reverse complement strand
CCTAGCTCTGAATGGACGACTCAAAAACCCCCTTTTCTTCACCAACTTCTGCTTGACTTACAAAGCCATGTCTGACCCAGCTCTGTTAGAAATTCTACATCTAAAGAAATCCCTCTTCACCACATGCTCCAGAGACCTCAAGCTCATTACCACAATCAACAGAACATGCTGGAAGGACAGATTTGTAACCCAGAGACTACCCAGGCTCCGGAATACACTTCCCACACATGTCAAGCAGAGCACCTTACTGGCCCTCTTCAAGAGAAATCTTGATGAGTGCATGGGAAATAGAAAGTTCACCCCGGGATCACTCCAGTGGCTCTACTTGATAGAAGCACCGGGAACTAATGTCGGGTGGCATGATGCCAGGGCACTTCTATGCTGAGCATCCAAGTGCTCCAGATTATGTGGAATGCTCCACATTTAACAACGAGCAAAGCCACTGTTCCACTGTTCTGCATTGAACAGCTGTGGCTCCGCTACACGCATTCTGATTGGTTTCTGTACCGCAATTACTGCCAATCGGCATTGCAGTATTCAAACCAATGCATATCTCTTTGCTGCCCGTCCACATTACACAGTGTTGGCTGTGCTCTACAGATTTTGATTGGCTCATGCACCGCATTTACGTCCAATTGCAAATGCGGTATAAGAGCCAATCAAGTAACGAGTCTCAGGAGGAAGGGAGCCAATGACTCTGGCCACAGATCTTCGTGAGCAAAGTAACTCTAGCTGTCTTCATATATTATAGTGTGAGATATTTATTTACGTCTTTCTGCTTTCATCTCACTATGCATTGCTTAGTGAGATGAAAGCAGAAAGATGTAAATAAATACAAGATATCGTTATTTTTTACAATAAACATAACTTTTTTGTGGAAGTCACTGCAGTGTCAAACTGACAGGTAATGAAACGGCAAGCTCACTTGTGGCTTAGGTAACTTAAGCAGCACCCCAGCTCTTTCATGTCCTAGTCTCATAGCATACAATATATATGTGGAGTTGCAGGATTTCATTCAGTACAATGCTTTTTTTTTTATAATATAGCATGCATCTTCAGTCAGTCATTTTTAAGGTCTGGGAAGTAGACGTCTTAGTAAAGATACTTCAGGAGCGGGGTTCAGCTGGTATTATCGATAATGGAATAGAAATAATACCGTGACACTGGATGGGAAAATATGTTCGTTTTCAGTAAATAAAGATACTATCAAGGGTGTAGCTGGGCAAACTCACTGTACTGAGTTTTTCTAGACATCTCTCAGAATCTTTATCACAACGATACAGACCATTTAAAAATATCTAAACTAGTGTTTATTGCATAAAGCTTTACAGAACATGCTTATGTTATATACGAATGCACCAAGATAATGGTGTGCCCCTTTCTGAGTGTATACGGGCAACACTGTCAAGGTTGAGTACATCTTTTTAAATGATGTGTGGATGGTGGGGGGAGCTGTATGAAGTATGGATACAAAATATAAATTTCTGGCTACATCTCTGGACGCCATACTCTTACATTTAAAAATGTCCATGGGTTTACTGTGACCAATAAAAACAGTTTGGAAGTGAATAATTGAATTAGCAGATGTGTACAAAGGGCAGAGCTTGAAAGAGTGTTAATCAGGTCACCTGGCAGACAAATGTAAGCAGTTCTTCTAAATTCTCAAACCTGTATCAACATCAGTGAATGAACAGAGCGCAGTGGCAGGGCTAGCCACTTGATGTGTAAAATATGGCTCTATGTGATTTGATCATGTTGACTGTCACCAAATGGGCATGGGCATGTGCCAGTGATAAGTGGGTTGAGGACCCGGCCTACTCCAACTTACAGCAGGGACTCATCCTAGCAGTGGATGGGGTGTATGTACCCCTATTGGCCAGTGTATGCTGTCCATAAACACCAATAGTGTGTGTCCAGTTGCCCAGGAAGATAGAAACTGGGAATTTGAGCTAGGCTGTTCAGTGGTATATTGGCAGGCTAGAATAGCAGATTATAAAATACAGGTTTTGGATCTGAGACGTGTATTTTTGAATTTTACAGATGTTCTACCATACTCCATGGCAATGGCACATTTTGCGCAGTGCGAAAATAGGGTGTTCCACATTTTGACCATTTGTCGCACATTGTTATGGTCTGTGTTCCACATTGGCCTCTTAAGAGGTTGAGACCTATGCTTCTATGGGTTAGGCTTGTACAGGCTCCAGGGTCATTAGCCTAGTACACACCTATGAACCTATGTTCCCATGCCATAGTTTCTGCACTGTGGATGCAGAACAGATTACATCCATACTCCTACAGTGCACCATTTCATATCCATTATTCTGACCACCCATTGCACTGACATTACTGACTGTTTCAGTCTTGGTAAGGTCATGGTAAGGCTTGTCATAAGCATGGACACCAAATAGATGGCAGCCATGGAGATGTAGGGCCTGTAGTACTATTTAATTCTCAGCATCTGTGAAGTATGGTTTGCAGGTAGATAATGTGGATTGTCTTCCAGATGCAGTACTTTTTTTATTTGTGGCCTGTTTTTTAGGCATGCATGTGCTGGTATAGAAAACAGTGGAATTAACAACTTTGTTCCTGCATGGGCCTTACAAATCCTTACACTACTGCAATCTTACGAAGCCATATCATGTGCTGAATTTTCATCCACAATTTTAAATAAATGTCAGTCATGTATGTGTACTGAGCACATATTCCACCAAAACAAATACAGAAGAACAACAGGATAAAAACACATGATCTGTATATCTGTACTATTACAAAAATTGTAGATACTGACATATGAGTTCAGGGTTGTATCTATCATCTGCCTTAGCAATCTTGCAGGCTATGACATTCACTGTGTTTGCAATGTAATCCCTAATATACTTTTGGTCAACGCATTTAAAAATACTGACAAACTGACCTCCCTTTCAGGCATTAAGTTAAAGAGCAGTCAAAATATACTGTTGTACAAAGGAATGGATCTGTACAAAGTACACTTACCTTATGTAAGCACCTTTAGCAGGATTTAAACTCTGTTAACAGTGAGTATATCACTCTGAAAATATATATTCGCATGATAACTTTTCAGCCAGGGAATCAGCCAAGGAAACAACTCTGCTGCAATACTGCTTGGGTTAACCTTCAACAGGAAAAAGCAGGATGCTAATAGGAATAAGCTGCCTTTGGATTTATATTACATTTTGATTTCTAACTACTGGGATAAGAGAATATTCAGCAGAAGAGTATCTAGAGGGTTAAGTGGCTTTACAGGAGGAAAGCACCCCTGATATACCTAGCTGAAACATTTACTTTAAACATATGCCAAGTTATAAACCTTACTGAACATAGATTGCTCTTAGCCTTATTTTGATGCAAATCCTGTGTGGAAAGAATCCAAGAAAACTGGGGAGAGGATTGATGGATGTTAGGCTTATTTTACTCCAAATCATGAGTGTGAAGAATCCATAAAAACTGCAAAAAATAACTGATGCTTGGAATTTTAATTTACTGCAAACCCTGTGTATGTAGAATCCAAGAACACAGTTAAAAAGGACTGATATTTTAAAGTCCTGATTTGCAAAAACATTCTGTGTGTAAAAGAATTTAAGTGTACTAATGGAAATAGCCCCCATTTTATATTCCTTTACCCAATAAACTGCTGCAGGGAAACATGCTATTTGGTGTCCCAGTAACTTATTATTATCTTAAAGACAGAAAACTGGTGGTATAGATTGTTCTTTACTGCAACAGTACATACATGCATATAGAATTGTATTCAGCTCTTCATAGGTATCAAAAAAGGGTTTATCTAAGGGCGCACGCAGTCACAGAAAGTGATCATAATATAAAAATATTGTAAATGAAGATGTAAAGATATTAAAACTGTTCTGAGCTAAAACATTTGCTCAATCTGAAGTAATTACTTTTTAATTTGATGTTTGAGGTTCTTAGCCTTGGCATTCAGAGTTCAGAGGTTGAGATAGTTGTAAGCATCTGCTGTCATGTAGGTTTATATTGGAAATTCTGCAACACTGAAGGCAGTGTCTGCAATTATTAGTCTAATGTAATATAGTCACTAGCAACTGATTTGTCATTTCAAATTTGCCAGTAATGTCACTTCTACATATGACTTCTACACATTTAATAAACTCATGATGCAGTAGATTGTGAACAAACAGAATTAACTGGATTGGAGATGGAGTTTAACAGCTTATACATATCCAGAGACATGAAGATACTGATGCTAGTGATTTGCATGAGACAATGTTACTGCTCAGCTGTGTGATACCATACTCTGCTGAGGGTCACCAAGTACAGATCAAATGAGTGCAATGCCCCCTGTACATTTTGAAAGGAAGTAGATTTTCATTAGATGTGACTGATATTAAATTAGCACTGAGGCTGGCTTGTAGGTAGAAGTAGGTGCTTGTTTTTTTTGTGTACATCTGCAATATCTGTTCTGATGATATAACTAGTCTGAAAAAATAAAAACATTGGAACATTGAAATTGTTTTTAAATGCTCACTTAGCAAAGGTTTCCCTATGTTTGAGTTAACATAACCGGTGGTATGCTTTTCTGAAAATCCAGTTTTGAAAAGCATAACTCTAAAATGATAAAACAATTAAACTAATATATTTTTCTTTTTTTTCAGGATGGCAAGACCTCCTGTGCCTCCCATGTGGGGTATTCCTGCCCAGACCTTTAAATTATGCATACCCACTTTGAGGTCATACTACATTGGAGGAAAAAGATAAAAGTCCCTTGAAAGTATGCTGCCAGTTCATACAAAGCTCTACAGTTTAATGAATGATGGCATTCAGCTTTCAAAGAAAATATGGAAGATGGAACAAGTCTCGGTGAAGTGTAAGTATGCTCTTACCAAACGTTCTTTTTCTGCAGGCCAGAAATTTTATATGTCAAATCCCTTTTCACAAGCAAGTTTGCATTGGTTCTTACACTTTGTAGGGGAAGCACATTGGATGGTTTCTATAAATGTCAAAAAATGTTTATTGTCTTGAAGATTTTATTAACAGAATAAGACAAGCTGATAAAGTAGAATAATTGGAATTTTGTGAAATAGCAAACCTTTTAATGTTTTATTATATAATGCTCATAGCTATTTGCAAAGATAATGACAGTCGAAGCTCTCCTCAGTGGAGTCAGAGAAAGTGGTTTTCATTTGCCTTTGTGGCATATCACTAATACAGCCTTCCATGAGACTGAGTAGTTGGATTATCTAAGGTTGCAAAGATTTGTCTTATTTTATAATAGATGGATGTAAGAACCATCATTTACAAATAAATGCCCATATGCAAATGTGAAGCACTGGTATGGTTTGTGCATTTTTTCTGTCATATGGTGCAGATCCTAAATTGCAGAATGAGACTGTATAGAAGTAGAACATCATAACTATAATTTTATGGGATATACTACCAAACCAGATTAATTGGTTGTCTGTCCTAATTAAAATATAATTAAGAGAACTTGTTCTGGAACTGTACCATGTAGAACAAAGAGTTTTCAATGTGGAGTTAAATAGGATCAATCAGCTTTTAACCCATTACATTGTACTGTGATCCAATAATTATGACCCAATTTCCGTATTAAATGTTTTTGTTAAACTATGTCTGATTCCCTGCTATTAGGTTTGTAGGGGCTATTAAGAGTGCCCTTAGTGTACTTTTGATGTTTCATACAACAGTCTCATCTAATTGTATAACTTGGCAACTTGAATTTGGCTTCAGTCTCTTAAATTTAAGCATACAGTCTGAGGTGACTTGAATTCCATGTCTAACATCACAGAATTTATTGATATTTGTTCATTTTATTTATATTTGTTTACTTACATTGAAGTAAAATAAATGCAATGTGTACAGTAAATAAGCTGAAAGAGATAGAAGATATAATCACAGTAGTTAAAAAGAAGAAGAAAAAATATGCAATACTTGTATTTACAGTATAATGACTGATGTGTGCTTAGGCTGGTAGAACACTGGCTGAGTGGTGATCCAGATACAGATAGAAGTTGGGTGTAAGTTATGTAATGTATCATTTTGTGAAGCAGGCAAATATATGGCTTGTTTTTATAGGAATAGTCTGAACTTTGAGTAGTTAGGTGTTTTGCTGTATTGTGGAGAGAATGATTGACAGGGGGTGAGAGCAATTGTGGATAAGGCATAATTTGTGCAATGGAGGACATTTTTAGGGTATGTAACTGAGACTGTTGTTTGGAAGTAGTACCAGAGGTTGTAGGAAGATTTGAGATGTATGTGTCTGGTTTGCTCTTTGTTGAATGGGGAGCCATTTTAATTTTTTAAGGATGAGGCAGTAGCACTCGTATAGAGAATTGCCTTTTGGAGAGTCTGTCCTTTCTCTTTATTTTTTATTTGGACTGGGGCTGTGGCAGTGAGTGGGGAGCATCCACTCCATGTATATATATTTATTTATTTATTGATTGACATTTATTTATTGGGAATGTCCGACTAAGCACAGGTGCCCTTTTTCACTGGATGCTGGGGAGAAAAACCTCCAAGGTAAAAAAACTTTAATGCAATCAATATTTACAATGACAGATTTTAAAATGCAGTTTTGGTGACTACATAGCATTGCAGTCAGTATAATATAATTTGTAATGATATCTGCAAACATTAATATACAAGCATTGTATTAAGAATTTACAGACAGAAGAGTGGTGTATAAGATAGGTAGGAGTGATTTTTTTAAATACATTTGAGTGAAGTATTAGAGGGGATAGCTATATCTGTGTATATCTGTGAATATTCTCATGTCATGTTCCATTGTCTCTCTCTGCAGATATATATATATATATATATATATATATATATATATATATATATATATATATATGTATATGTATGGGTCTAGGACTATTCACTGAAAGCACATTTCACTGAAACACATTTGACTGTGCACAATTCACTGAAAGCTCAATTCACAGTAGACACAATTCACTGAAACACATTTCACTGAAAGTTATATATGGCCTTTTCCCCACTGTAGTGCAACCCTGGAGTAAGTATATATAGTAAGGGGGGTGTGGGGGGCGTAGCCACCCCCACCTATTTTAAATATTTTGAAGTATATAAATGGATACTTGCAATTCCAATAAGTTACTCTTTTCTGAACATAATATATATCCAAACTATGTGGGGGGCTATGCGTACTATGTCTATACGACAACCTTCTAGGTTGAGAACTGCTGATTGAGGGCTCAGTGTCTGTTATTCTAAAAGTGTATTAATTCTGGTTTAAGCACTTGGGCTTTCAAGCCAGTTATTTTACATTAAGAGGGTTCGTGGTCTGCACTCTTGTGGGAGGAGAGGCTGGACTCTGCCCTTCTGAGCTGGGAATTTCTGGTTAAAGGCTTATAGTGCATGCATATCTGAACTGTTTCTTACTGAAGTTGGTGCGCCTTGTTTGCTGTGGCATAGACCGGATTCGGGCCTGCTGGATCTAGCTTTGTTTGTGTAACTTGAGCACTAATCCAGACATTCTCTAAAGTATTCAATGGTATTTATTACTGCTTGGTTGTAAGTTAAAGTGTAGCTATCATTCAAGTCTTTTGGATTAAGCACTTGGGCTTCAGACCAGTTGTTTTACATTAGGAAGGTTTGTGGCAAGCACTGTGGTGGCAGGACAGGTAGCTTTCATCCTTCTAAGTTGGGAACTGCTGATTGAGAGCCCAGTGTCCAAGTGTATTAGTTCTGGTTTAGGCACTTGGGCTTCAGGCCAGTTATTTTACATTAAGAAGGTTCGTGGACTGCACTCTTGTGGGAGAAGAGGCTGGACTCTGCCCTTCTGAGCTGGGAATTTCTGGTTAAAGGTTTATAGTGCCTGAATATTTGAACTGTATCTTACTGAAATTGGTTCACCTTGTTTGCTCTATCATAGACTAGATCCAGGCCTACTGAATCTAGCTTTGTTTATATACTTGTTGTTTGTTTGCTTGTTATTTCCCTGGAAGCTAATTCACCTAATGTAACTTCTCAGCTTCTGTGGATCACTAGTGATATCTGCATTGCTTACTGTACTTATTTCCTTGTTTCACTTGAAAGAAAGTTACTGTTTGTCGTTTTTGCATTTAGTTACTTGTATCACATTGCACTCAAGTTACCTGGCACTTGCTCACTAAAGCAATTATATAAGTCAGCACTAAAAATTAAAAGCACTACACCCTCACTCCCCACTGGCCCTTGTTTTCAATTAAGGATTTCCCAATATTACTCTAGCATGTCCAAAGGTCAGTTGTCAATCTCCTCTCCGGTCCAGCTGGTGAATCTGGGAATCTTGAGGCAATGTTATAACTGCCTCATGTACACAGACAACCCTCTCCTCCTCCCACATAACACAAATACTTGCGAGAGATGCAGCTATTTAGCCAAACTGGAGGCTGAGCTCTCTCAACTCAGGACTGGCAAGACCAGACAGGAGGAGAAGGCAACTACACACACCACAAAACCAGCCTCACATAATGCTACCACTCCACTGAATCAAACACATAAACACACAAAGACATACTCGGAGGCTCTGAGTAAAAATTTACCTAAACAGCAGAGGCCTCCAAAGCAGACACCCAAACAACTGCTACCTCAAGACACCCCACAAGCAACACATAAACCACAAAAGCAGTGTGCAAAGCAGTCACAGCCCTTAAGGCCAAATACAACACCAAACATACTTGTCATAGGTGACTCCATAGTCAGACACACTGACGTCCCACTCACCAGGCTGAACAAGGAGAGGGTCACAGTAAGCTGCCTATCGGGCGCTAGAATCCGCCACATAACACAAGCACTCGGGTCACTCCACAGCAAGTACAAATATGACACAGTCATTGTCCATGCTGGTGTGAACGACCTGAGGCGATACCTCCCTGGACTGCATGAAAAGAGACATAGAGGAGCTCTCTGATTATGTAGCCCAGGCAGGTATGACCCTAACCCTGAGCAGTATCCTTCCTTCACCAAGAATGATGCCACAATATAGAGACAAGATGATCAGCTTTAACAATTGGCTTAATGTCTGGTGTCATTCAAAGGGGATCCAGTGTCTGTCTGCCTGGGATGACATGCTTGACAAGCCACGCTGCCATGAGGGGCGGCTTGCACCTGTCACCCTGGGATTCGGATATTGGCTAAGGCTCTTGCCACCCCATAGTGCCTTTTTTAGGCAAGGCTCAAATTCTAAACCTACCACCCTAGAAAACAAAAATGGGAAGAAATTGAGGGTAATGCTGCTCAATGCCAGAAGTCTAAATCTCAAAATGCACTTTTCGAGGCCCTTCTCAGTATGGAGAACATCGATGTCTGTGCTGTAACTGAAACCTGGTTCAAGGCTCCTGAGAGCACCCCGGCACTATTAGGTTTTACCTCATATCATGCGTTCCGGCCCCAAAACCCGGACCACTCCACAAAAGGAGGGGGTGTATCCATATTCATAAAGGATACTCACACCTCCAGGTTGGTGGCAACGCATGAAGCTTGAAACCATCCAGGTGCAACTAACAATAGGCAAAACTGCTCTACAAATTGTAGCATGCTACAGGCCACCCTCTCAAACTCAGGAACCCCACACAGCCTTCCTGAAGACACTGGAGGGTATAAATGTATCTCCAAACACCATCATATTGGGTGACTTCAACTACCCGAATATAGACTGGGAACATTACTCAAGCCCTAACTTTCTAGCCCAATGGTTCCTGGAGTTCATAAATTCAAATGCCATGGAACAGCTAGTCACTGTTCCCACGAGAGGAGAAAATATACTAGATCTCATTGTCACAAACATGGGGACAAAATGCTCCACACCGGAAGTATATCCCTCATTGGTGAGATCTGATCATAAACTAATCTCACTGGAAATCCACATCCCGCCCCCACCCCAAACAAAAAAGACCATAGTGAAGAACTTCTCTAAAGCAAACTTCACACTACTCAAGGGCAAACGTCCAGTCTGGTGGACCCCAGCCATTAACAAACTTTACAATAAGAGGAGAAAGCTATTACATGATAGAACAAAATCCATAAAAGGGAAGTCACCCCTGATCATTATTAGTAAAAAATTACGAGCACTCATAAAATCAACTAAGGCCAATTTTGAGAGAAAAATTGCCATGGATTCAAAGGACAATCATAAGGCCTTTTTCAGCTATGTTAGGAACCTGGGTGGAAACTCACAGATATGCTCAGAATTAGTCCAAAATGATACAAAAATCACTGAACCCACAGACATTGCCAACATACTGGCAGACAGGTTCAGTGCAAACTTCACCCCTCTCCCCTAAAGGAGATAACTATCCCAGCCGAGTGTAGCCTCCCGGACATCTCAAATGCGCAGGTGAAAGCTGCTCTCTCTAAAGCTAAAAACACAGCATCAATGGGACGGATGGTGTCCCGGCTGTGTGCTACACGAGCTAAATGAGGAATTAAACCCGCACATAAGGCAGCTGTTTAATCTCAGCCTTACCACAGGATCGTGCCCAAGGAGTGGCGTCACGGCAACTGTGGTCCCACTCCACAAAGGTGGCCTCTACGGACCCTGGTAATTACCGCCCATAAGCTTAACAAGTCTAGTCTGCAAAGCTATGGAGAGGATCATAATGGAGCTCATAAACAAAGATATAGGGGACTTGCAGACATTGGACCCGACCCAGTTTGGCTTTGTCAAGGGAAGATCATGCCTTTTGAACTTGGTCGACTTCTTGAAATAGTCACCAAGGCCATTGATGAGGAAAGGCAGTCCATACAGCCTACCTTGACCTTGCAAAGGCTTTTCGACACAATACCCCACTCGGGTATTGTAGAAAAACTACCAGCTTAAATGTAAACCCATATGTCACAAGATGGGTTGCAAACTGGCTTAAGGACAGAACCCACAGGGTTAGAGTTGCTGGCACTGTGTCAGACTCCAAGCCGGTCACAAGTGGTGTCCCACAGGGCTCGGTCCTTGGCCCCTATTGTTTGGCATCTACTTCTCAGAAGTACAGGCCAACATGGGAGGACTTTGGCTGACAAAGTTTGCAGATGACTGCAAACTGGGCCATAGTGGAAAGTGCATCGGACACTGATATCCTTCAGAAGGGACTCACGGAAACAGATAGCTGGTGCCAGAGCCATGGCCTGAAGTTAAACGCCAAAAATGTATAGTCATACCCTTGGGAAAAACAAGGTAACCCCAAGCTACCATATAGGTGGCAATCCACTAAGCACAGAAGAGGTTATCAGGGACCTGGGGACCCAGGTTGACAGTGGCCTTTCTTTTGACACTCACATTGCTAAAGTGGTTAGAAAGACCTTCTACATTGCCCACCTGATCATGAAGGGATTCACATCCAGATCTAGTGAGGTCATTGTTCACCTGTACTCTTCACTTATCAGACCAATGATCGAGTACAATGCCCCATTCGGGATGTATCTCACCCGACATCTGCAGCAATTGGAGAGACCCCAAAAGTTCCTCACCAAAAGGATAAAGGGACTCCAAAATCTGTCATATGCTGCCAGATTGAAGAAACTCCAGCTCTATTCAGTCGCATACCGTCTGCTCAGAGGTGACATGTGCCTGACATACAAGGCCATGTCCAACCGGAATTAATGGACATGCTCCACCTCAAAAATCCAAATCCACCAAAACCACTAGAGCAAGCGACTTAAACCTTAGCACGGATATAAATAGGGCGTGCTGGAGGATAGATTTATCACTCAGAGACTCCTATGCTGTGGAATAAAATCCCGGTCCATGTGAGGCAGAGCACCTCGCTGACTCTGTTCAAGAGAAATCTAGACCTGTGGATGGGAGATCGTAGGTTTACCCCGGGAATCATCTCTGGGTCACTGCTGGACAGAGGCACAACAAACTAATGGGCACAGTATTTTTTCATATAAGGGGTGGCGTAAGCCACAATAATTTGGGCTAGGCTTATAAATGCCTTAGGGCAGATAGCCTAGTATAAACCTATGAACCTATGAACCTAAGCAGCCCTCCAGCACCATCCTCAATACTGGCATAGCCACAATGTAAGTCATTCTTCCTACCAATTGCCGAATGGAGTAGTATGTGTTGTTACTTGTATCTATGGTATGGATGTGAGCATGCAAGGGAATCGGGTGGCTGAATGGGATGCCAGCAGATAGTAGACACCTATAGTGGCAGTATGATATCTGTAACAAATACTGGTGTCACCATAGTAGCCAGTACTGCACATGGTGACAAAACCCATTGCATGAAATGTGCTGGGCAACTTGTATGTCCATATGACACACACATGCCAGTCAGGGAGGCTCACATACCCAACAACAGTCTCAGCCAGCAGGACAGGTGTAGTCAAACACAAACAAAGGCTGTGCTAAGGCCTCTAATTGATGGCTAAGGGTAACCAACACCCCAGGCCTACACAGACAGACTACAACAGGTCAGGCAGTGGGATGTTAGTTCTGAAGGGTAAGAAGTCAGAAAATGAAATGTAGGTCAATCAAACCTATGACCTGTAGTACACTGATATGCCTTTAGTCAGCATGATAGGTTAGAATACAGATTGAAATGGAGTACCTGACATACCAGTACAGTCATAGCAAATGTGTACAAATGTTAGGTATGACCCCCCCCCGATCCTATGTAGAAATGTAGTAACAGTCTGGTGTGCCCCCCCCCCAATCTGATGTAGACACGTAGTAACAGTCAGGTGTGTCCCCCCAAGCCTATATAGAAATGTAGTAACAGTCTAGTGTGCACCCCAATCCGATATAGACACATAGTAACAGTCAGGTGTGCCCCCCCCAGTCCAATGTAAAAATGTAGTAACAGTCAGGTGTGCCCCTCAATTCTATGCAGAAATGTAGTAAAGTCATGTGTGCCCCCCATTCCTATGTAGACACATAGTAACATACAGGTGTGCCCCCCAATCTTATGCAGAAATGTAGTAACAGTCAGGTGTGCCCCACCAAACCCTGTGTAGAAATGTAGTAACAGTCAGATGTGCCCCCATTCCTATGTAGACACATAGTAACATGCAGGTGTGCCCCCCAATCCTATGTAAGACACATAGTAAAACACAGGTGTGCCCCTCCCAATCCTATGTAGAAATGCAGTAACATGTATGTGTAGGTATAATAAGAATACCTGAGATGGCCAAAGTAGCAGGATAGATTGTAGCATGTGTACAATATGCAGGTCTGCATGTGTTAGGCTGGTGTGTGTTGTATATTGTGAGAGTGGTCAGTATGTATGCATGGTGAGGTTTGTCCTGGTGGCTACTGCCCAGTACTGCCGATGACAGGGCCAAGTCCTCACAACTGCATTGCCAAACACAATGTTTGCCAGTATAACACATTCTAGCAGTAAGCCATTGTAAATGTTTGAAAGTAATATGCGTCACCATCTGAAAGATGGACATGACATGACTGTCGGCCCAGATATAGAAGCAGTACACAGGGGGACATACCCCAGACAGACAGTGTATAATATGTAGCTGTCAAATGGACACATCCTTGGAATTGTACCGCAAGATTGCCGGACTATGGTAATAACAGGTTAGACAGCATTGGAAGTATGGACAGCATACCGCCGGGTCAGATACAGCATCATGAATCCGGCAGCACTGTAAGAGATGGTTCTAACAATGACCCTTTTCAGCTGCACCAATGGTTAAATCAGGTGCAGCAAAATAACACGGTTAGGAATACTAACGCTCAAAGTTTTTCTACCATGCTGGATGAATTTCATGATCTGGTATGGAGGTATCGGAAACTGGTTCATGAAAATGTTTATTTTAATGAATGCATAAAAAGGCAGCAAGTGCCTAAAGGGCTCAGATATTGGAAATATCCTACAGGCTTGAAGGAGAACAGTGCCTTGCACAAGGATTTAGTGCAATTATTTGATCGACAGGGGTGTGAGTTTCTCCAGGTACTTATCAAGCATAATTCAATAATGATGGATGAGTTGAACATCAAAATAGAAGAACTGGATGGCAAAATTAAACAGCAAACAGCATTCACTGCATGTGAAAATCAATATTATGAGATTTTCACGCAAATTGATAAATATAGTACAGTGGTGGTGGAAAGGAAGACCCGTAAATTGGAAAGAGACAAGATGGGCTATTCCAAAGATCGAGCCTATCCAAAACCATTGCGAGGACAGGAACGTGATGATAAAGCAGAGGTGTTTTTTCCGCCTGTAAACAGCAATGGCGTGCAAGTGCAAAACCAACAGGATAACAATGTGCAGCAATTCCCTTTAGAAAACAACGATCTCCGTCGTTCGGAACAGCTCCGAAACAAGGAGGGTTACAATTTGAGAAACAACAATGGGAAAGTATGGAGGAGGCAGAGGATGGACTCTCGGAACAATTACAGTTAAATGTTGTAAGTTTCAATAATAATTTTTTGTATGATGACAACACTTATCAGCTCATTACGAGTACTACTGGTGATTACCATATTTACAATTACAGTCAAGTTACTTTAACTATTGAACACGCTGATATTTTCAGCAAAGGCCTAACTTACGTACCAGCAAAAAGGGCTAAAATGACTGACTTATTAACTGAACTCAAGTTGTTCACGACGAAATTGAATTTAGCAGTTTTGCACCAAGAAGCGCCTGGGATGGAAATTAGTTCCATGTACATTCCTAGTGTAAAAAATCCACCATTACATCCCAGAATAAAATTGTTCGAAGAAATATGTGAGCTTGACTTCAGGCATTTGTTGCAGCAAAAAAAAAAAAAAAAAAAAAAATCGACAATGTAATCATTTTAACAACTTTTCAGGGGCACAACAAGACATTTTAAGTGAACTAAAAGCCACTAGTGATGTGCGTATTATGCAACCTGATAAAGGGGGTGGACTTGTGATTATGAATGTATATGATTACAATCAAAAATTATTGAATATTTTGTACGATGAAGCAAATTCTGAAGCATCTATTAATGAGATAAATAGTTCATATTATAGAATTGATTACACACTTGAGGATATGTTATGGCAGGGGCAGATTACAAATGAAGCATATTATTATATGCAAGTAAAAAATCCCAAGATTCCTGTAATGTTTGGAGTACCCAAGCTACATAAGAATGTGCAGCATCCACCTATGCGTCCCATAGTGGATGGTACTGGCTCCAAAACTTATTATATAGCAAAATATATTGATATGAAGTTAAAAGAAAAGATAAAAAGCTTACAATATATTTGTCGTGACTCCTGGGATTTTCTTACTAAGGTTAACAGTTTACCTACTGATAAAATAGATGAAGTGGTATTTATCACAGTGGCTGTTAAGGATCTATTCACTTGTATACCGCAACAATTGGGTATCGATTGATTCACTGACTTCTTTTTTGAAATTTTACGTACACCTCAGAATGAACTCAATGCAATTGTTGATCTTTTGGAACTTGTTTTATCTAATAATTATATTTACCATGATGGACACTATTTTAAGCAAATTAAGGGGGTGGCGATGGGCTCTCCCGTAGGTACCTTATATGCAAATGTCATCATGGCAGTGTGGGAGCATAGATTTTTGTTCCCATCTGAGTTCATGCAATATATACGATTATATAGTCGGTTTCTGGATGATCTATTTCTCCTTTGGAATGGACCCATAGAGTTAGTTGAAGAATTCATTAAATATATAAATTCTACTACTGATTTTTTGGTTTTCACACATGAGTTGGATAGTAACAGTATAGCATATCTGGATGTGCTCTTGCAAAAAGATTGGGTGAAAAATAAATTAAAAGCTAATATACATCGTAAAAAAACATATTCTAACAAATTCTTGCATTTTCAAAGTCATCACCCTCAGTATGTAAAAAAGGCTGTATTGAAGGGACAGTTAGTGCGAGCAGCACGTATGGTCTCTGATTATGATGAGTTCATCAATGAATGTCAGTATATAGTTAGCATGTTTAAAAATAGGGAATATCCAGAGCAATTTGTTCAAACTATATTGCATGAAGTGGTTATTAAGAGGAAAAGTGTTTTTTATAGACCATTATTGGAAGGAGCTGAATTTATTTATTGAGTTTGCATGTTCTCTCTGCGTTCGCGTGGGTTTCCTCCGGGTACTCCGGATTCCTCCCACATTCTAAAGACATGCGTCTGGAGCATTTCTCCCCGGGCCTCCGCTGAAAACAGGATCTGTGGAACCTAGTCGGACTTTCCTGGTCAACAAATGTTAAATAAATAAATAAAATAAAATAAAATATTATTTCACACCCTATAGAGCAGCACACTATTGAACAGTTATCAGAAACAATGGAGAATAATAACACTTCTGGTGGTGACCCACATTGTAACATGGGTAATTTTAATAAGGTAAATTTTAATAAGGCTAATACATCTTTCATCACTACTTACACGCAGGATTCGGAGTTTATAAAGGAGCTAATTACAAAAAATTGTTTTTTTATAAAAGGAGATGTACCATTGGTAAATCTATTAGGGACACACCCTTCTATTATATATAAAAGAGATAGGAATTTAAAGGATTGGTGTAATGCTGTTTCAAACTCACAGACAAATTACACAGGCTCTATGAGAAAATGTAATATGTGTAGGTATTGCTCATACATTATGGAAACCGAGCAGGTATGCATAAATAGTGTTAGTATACAAGTAAAAGGAAGATACAACTGTAATACCTCTGGGGTAGTGTACACAGCTATATGCACACAATGTTCAGCCTATTACATAGGTAAGACTGAATGAAAATTAAAGCAGCGTATTTATGAGCATCTCTATGACATTAGTAGGCATTCAGAAAATATAGCATTATACAGGCACATAGAGCAAGATTCAACACATAAATTCAAGTTTCTAGTATTGGAACAAGTTATTCTTTCACCTAGAATAGGTCCTTGGAAGATCATATTAGAGTCAAAGGAATACTGGTGGCAAGTATTTTTAAGTGCCACAGTATTCCCAGGATTAAATGATTATATTTCTATCACTAGCATTTTAAAATTAAGAGCTCTTAATAGGTAAATACAGGTGTATTTCCCATATGCTGTTAAACAACATTTTTAATATATATTTTTTAACATGTTTTTATAGTAAAATTATACATCATTTATTACATATTTATGAAGGAATTTTTATTCATTATAGGTTTCAAAATGCATGCATATATCATATGTATTTTTAAAATAAATATTTAAAATATGTATTTTTTTAAATATACATACATTATTTATCTTGGATATCACTATATTTATATTTACATTATGTAAGGGTAGGAATACTAAATAAATTCATTATATTAGTTCATGTTGTATATTGATATCATGGTTATATTATATATATTTTTTTTTATGTAAAAAGGAAGCATTTATGTGTTTATATATACTATATCAGTACTTGATTCAATCAGTATTTGAATAATGAATTGGTTTACTGGATAATTGGTTGTATTGGTAGCATTATAAAATTGGTACAAGCAGCATTTTGAATTTGTCTGATGAAGGCTGGAGTAACACAGCCGAAAGCACTTACCATTTTTCTTGTTAAAATAAACAGTGGAACTTATGGTCAGTTGTCCGCTCTTGCTTTGTGCTACTGGACTATTTTTCATACAGTTTGTGTTTTTGTTTATGAATTGTACATACAGGTTTGCAGCACATTATCTGGGCTTGTAGTAGGGAATACCAATGTCATCTGGCCAAACACTGGCAGACCACAAAAGTCATAGGAATGATGTATTGAGGAACAACTGATGTCCCTGCAAAAGCCAGCATAAATGGAATGCCCCATGCATATCTGTGAGTCAGAAGCAAGTAGTGTCCATAGCACACATGCACCCAGCTCACCCATCCACTAACTGCAGGTACCTATCCGGTCATATCCCTGCTGTTGGGAATGAGTACAATATGACCCCCACCTGTGAATGGCAATAGTGAAAGAATGCAGCATGCAGAGAAGGTGTCCCATGCAGGTGTGTCCCTAGCTGTAAGCAGTACCCTGCCAGCATCCACACCACTGGATCAATACTGACAGAAAGTATTGGCATGAACACCTAGCACACCTACCCTGTCACCCCAAGGGAATATACTGTATTGCAGTCTGGGACTGTAGGACTGACAGAATGCAACGGGCTGCTACAGCTGTCCTGTATCACTACCAAATGGCCTACAGTCCTCTGTCAAAGGCCTGTGTCTCATCCGTATTGCCAATGTATGTTATGTCATGGACTCCCAAATAACAATATAACACAGTCCACAGAACCCATATGCAAGGCCATGTGTTCAAATCACAGTAACATGTCCACCATATCCTACTGCATGAACTGTGGACAAACACCAACTTACTGCTGTGATGAGGTGATAACTATAGGAAAAATATCAGAGAATGTTCGCATAATGTATGGAAGATGATAAAATAATAGATGGGGGTGGGAGCATGTACGGCATGGAGTGTGTGAAGTCCGAAACTCAGCCGTGTGCACATACTATCCCTGACTGCAAACACAAGAATGGGTGGCTATAAACCTGCTCATACACCATAATGCAGCTCCCCCTCAAGAATGGCATGAGGGTGCAAGAATATGTAGACATTTGACCACAATACTGGACACAGCTGCATTCACCCTGTGTTTCCCAGGACATCACTGCAAGCAACTATGTCAACCTGACAGTACTTGATGACATAAAACATCACAGTGTATAACAGTACACGTCTGAATATCTCTGCTAACAGTAGTCATCTAGCAGTTGTATACACATACCTATGGAATATAAACCTGTGTGTGCCTGTGTGTGGTGTGTCTGCCTCTAGATGAATGTGTTATGGCCGATGCACACACACTCCCTTCACATTGCTCTACTGTGGCAAGCCTGCTGATGTCTTCACCTTGAACTACACCTTTGGGGACACAGTAGCTCATTAATCTCTGTGGTGCATTCTATAACTGCATAATGCTGTAGTGTGATGTACTAGTTAGGAAGGAGTTCTAATCCCAGATGTGACAACCGTGTGTGTGTGTGTGTGTGTGTGTGTGTGTGTGTGTGTGTGTGTGTGTGTGTGTGTGTGTTTGTCTGTGTAGGGATCAATGCTTTTTAGGCTATTCACACTCACTTTCAAATGCCCTACTTTGGCATGCATGCTGATGTCATTCACTTTGAAATACACCTTTGGGGAAATAGAACCCCAATAATCTCTCTGGCGCATCCTATAACTGAGTAATACTGTAGCATGATAAACTAGCTAGGTAGGAGTTCTGTTGCCAGACATGGCAAGTGTGGATGTTTGTGTGTGTGTTAGTTTGCCTGTGTAGGGAGCAATGCTTTTGAAGCCATTCACAGTCACTACCACCTCCAGTGCCCTTCTTTGGTAAGCCTGCTGATGTCATTCACTTTGAAATATACCTTTGGGGATGGAGTAGCCCAGTAATCTCTGCGGTGCTTCCTATAACTGCGTAATGCTGTAGTGTGATAAACTAGTTAGGTAGGAGTTCTATTACCAGACATGGCAGGTGTGGAACTCTGTGTGTGTGTGTAGGGATCATTTTTTTTGGCCATTCACAGTCACTATGCACACCTACAAATGGAGAACTTTGAAAACTGTGCAGTAACAGAGACCTGATCCAAGCCTCCAGAGAGCACCCCTGCAATACCAGGTACAGCTCTCACCACACCTGTTGGCCAGCAAAACAATGAAGGTGGAGGAGTGTCCATATTCACCAAGGATATTCACACCACCAGGCTACTTGCCCAACAGAATGTGTCTGAAATACCCCCGGTGCAACTAACAGTAGGTTAGACTGCATTCCACATTGTATAGCTTGCTACAGGTCCCCCACAATGCCCCATGATACCCAATACAGCCTTTGAAACGTACTGTGAAATATCATGATACAAGCGAACACCCTAATAGTGGATGAGTTACACTACCCTGGCATTAACTTGGAAAATTATGTGTGTACCAACATGTGTGCCCAATGGTTCTTGGAAGTCATAATTCCCAATGCCTGGATCATGTAACCCATAGTCCTACCAGGGGCTCAAATATCCTAGACCTTGTCATTACCAACATGGGACATCAATGCTCCAGACCTATGGTCACCCCATTTGTGGTCAGGTATGCCCATGAGCTAATCAGTCTTAACACCAACATCCCTCCCCAACACCCCAGTAAGGACACCTCTGTAACAGACATCTCCAAAGCCAGTCATGCTAGATGTCAGACGTGACTAACATCATGCAGAAAGGAACTGAAAGGACAACTGCTGAATCATACATGAAGGCACTGTACGAGCACATCCACTTGTGCATGGATTGTGCCATCCAATAGTGAACCAAGATGCTCCCATCCAAGAAAAGGATGCCAGTGTGGTGGCCCCTTCCATAAACATACTGTACAACAAAAGGAGGAAACTCTTGCAGAAATGGGTGACCTTCCAGGTTGCAAAATACTTCCTTACCACCTACAGTAGAAGGCAGAGACCCCACATAACATCCACCAAGGCTAGTTGCAAAGATTATATAGCCACAGATGCCAAAGACAACTGCAAGCTGTTCCATAGCTATGTGAGGAATCTAAATGGCAATGCTCAGAAATGCTATGGGCTATAACAGGATGATACTAAATCTACTCCTTCCAGAGATATTGCCAATATCCTGGCAGATTGATTCAGTGCCAAATGCACCCCCTCCCAACCCCCAGAGGGCCATTCTCAACATGGATAGATTGCCATATGCCGGTAATAATGGACACATAGGTAAAAATCACACGTTACAGAGCTATGACAAGAGCAGCCATGGGACTAGTCAACATCCCGGGCTGTGTACTACATGAGCTACAAACTGCACTTGCACCTCACCTACTTACCATGTCTCATCATAGCCACAACTCAGGCTCTATGCCCACTGTGTGGCACATGACTACTCTTATCACAGTCCACAAGGGGGGATCCACCTTGGATTCTGGGAACTACAGCCCTAGCAGTATGACGTGCCTGCTCTGCAAGGCCATGGAATGTATTATCATGGAAATTAAAACAAAGGCATTGGCAACCTGCAAAGACTGGATACTAACCAGGTTTGGTTTTTAAAGGGCCAGTCATGTCACCTAAACCTGAATGACAACTGTCAAACTGTCTCCAGAGCCATGGACAAGGGTAAGGTGAATTACCCAGCCTATCTGGACCTCACTAAGCCCTTCAAAACTATCCTCCAGTCTGGAATCATAGATAAATGTATCATGCTGGCCATTAATCCCAATGTCACCTGATGGGCTGCCAACTGCTGTACTGACACAACCCACACTGTAAATGTAGGTGACACCAACCTGAGCCCCAGACAAGTGACAGTTGGAGTACCTTAGGGTTCAGTCCTGGCACCTCCCTTGTTTGGCACCTACTGCTCTGAAGTACAGTCCAACAGTAAAGGACACCGGCACACAAAGGTCGCAGATGACTGCATAGTGGGAGCCAATATTGAATCCCCACATTATGTGGATATTCTACAGAAGGGCCTTACAGAAAGACATGCTTGGTGCCTGAGCCATGGCCTAAAGATCAATGTCAAGAAATATATAGCTATCCCCACTGGGAAGGGACATGTACCTGTGAAGTACCACATAGGTGGCAGTACACTAAACACCTAAAGTGTGATAACAGGCATAGGGGCACAGGTGGACAGTGGTCTCAACTTTGATAACCATATCGCCACAACATCAGGAAACCCACCGATGTGGCACACCTCCCACAATGGGCTTTACATCCACGAAAAGGAGCCCATTGTCCCACTGTAGGAATCTCTCAGTAAACCCAGATCAGACTACAACAGCCTGTTATGTATGTACCTCACAAGACATCTGCAACAAGTAGAGAGGCTGCAGACATACCTCACAAAATGACCACAGGCCTAAACCAGATGCCCTATGCTGACCGTCTGAAAATCAGCTAGCAATACTCTGTCATGTATTGTGTTCGCAGAGGTGATCTCTGTTAAACATAACATGCCATGTTAAACCCACAGCTGTTGGACATGCTAGACTTAGAGAATTCCAAACCCTCACAGCCACATGCTCCAGAGATTCAAATTCTGTCATCTCAATGAACAACACATGCAGGAGGGATGTGTTCTTGACCCAGAGACTCCCCAGACTCTGGAACAGACTTCACACACATGTCAAGCAGAGTGCCCCTTTGGCCCACTTCAACAGGAACCTGGACGACTGGATGGGAGATAGGACATTCACCCCGGGGATCATGTAAGCTGCCCTGTTAGACAGTGGTGCAGGGAAGTATATACTGTGGGAAGTTATAGCCACAGAAATGTCATGTCTAGGCATGTATAGTGCCTAGGGCCAATAGCCTAGTATCAACGTATGACCCTATGTCATTCACTTTGAAATATACCTTTGGGAAAGGAGTAGCCCGGTAATCTCTGTGGTGCATCCTGTAGCAGCGTAATGCTGTAGTATGATATACTAGCTTGGTTGGGGTTCTATTCCCAGACATGGCAAGTGTGGATGTGTTTGTGTGTTTGTTTGTCTGCGTATGGAGCAATGCTTTTGAGGCCATGCACATTCACTACAACCTACACTGCCCTTCTTTCGCAAGCCTGCTGATGTCATTCACTTTGAAATACACCTTTGGGGAAAGAGTAGCCCAGTAATCTTCATGATGCATCCTATAACAGCATAATGCTGTAGTATGATATATTAGTTTGGTAGGGGTTCTATTCCTAGACATGGCAAGTGTGGATGTGTGTGTGTTTGTTTGCTTGTGTAGGGAGCAATGCTTTTGAGGCCATTCACAGTCAATACAACCTCCATTGCCCTACTTTGGCAAGCCTGCAGATGTCATTCACCTTGAAATATTCCTTTGGGGAAAGAGTAGCCCAGTAATCTCTGTGGCACATGCTATAACTGTGTAATGCTGTAGTGTGATGAACTAATTAGGTAAGAGTTCCAATTCCAAACATGGTAACTGCGAGACTTGGTGTGTCTGTGTCTCTGTGTTTGTCATTTGTATCCTATGTGGAGGTGGTTGTGAGTGGACTCATGGTGGAGTGGGTTTTGCAAATTTCTTGTATGGTGGGCCTATTATATGTCACAATCTCCACCTTACAAGGATTACAGGTGTCAAACAGCAGAGAGGCTGGGGTTGCCAATCCATACCCCTACATGTGACATCAAGGCCTGGTGAACAAATTAGGCAACCCTTGTATTACCCAGAGAACACTCTCAACCCATTTCTCATACACAAACACACTCAGCTAGGCAACAACCGCTTTGTTGGTAGTTCCCTGCATATTGGCCACAGATAGCAACCATGGTTTGATTGCAGTGGACTACAGAGGGTATGGCACCATGTCCCATCACTGCAATAGACACATAATTGTTGGCAATGCACCTTCACTATGTTCCCCACTGGATGCCTGCAACAACTGTAGTGCCATCAAATGTGACCCACAAAGGACATACCATGCCTTAAACACATGCCCTGTATGGACAGATTCCACTGACACCAGGAAATACCTGTATCATGCTGTTAATGTAAGTGCAGGGTCAACCTGGTGACCATTGCCAGTTCCCACCACATGAGGCCAGGAATGACACATCTGATGATAACAATCTGTGTACACAACATGGCCCAGACACCCCAGGTACAGTTCCATATGTCACAGAACATGCATGTGGGATGTGTGCACATCCCAGACACTGTCCATGTCATGGACTATAGAACACATACATGGCAAGCATTGCACAGCACTGGCCACCCACAATAGTAACCCAGATGACTGGATGGTGAATACAATACCCACCTGTGTGGGCCAATCCAGACAGTACACCACTGAGCCACACTGAAGACCATTGTCATGTGGCCTTCTGCCAAGGTATAGCCTTCTTCTAGCCTTGTACAACCTTCTGGCACAGTCAGCCACTACACAACTGTAAAGCAATGCACCCATGCATGTCAGTACTGGCACCCTGTGTCTGTGTGCGTGGAGTATAATGATTTTTGACCCCATTCAAACTCAGTACACCTCTGATTGACTTACTGAAGCATGCCATCTGATGTCAGACATGTTCACATACCCTTTGCCCATATATTATCCAGATAAGCCCTGTGGCGCATGTGATACCTGCGTATTACTGTATTGTGGCAAACTAGCTAGTTAGGAAGTCTATTCCTGACCCTGGCAACTGCGTTAATGTGTGTGAGTCCCTACAAGAGTGTGGCTGTGACGATGTTGACACCTGTTCATGTGGACAGGCATGTGTACTACACCTACCTTATCGCTCCTATATCACTGTTGCAGATGTCTCTCACCATCACATATACATTTGGACAGCTCCCCAGCATGTAAGCTATGTGGCGCATGCAATAACTGCATAGACATGTGATAGCAATACAGGGTTTGAAACCCTGTACTGGTTAGTGTGTGACACAAACATGCTTAGGTTTTACTCTCCCACCCCCTCCCTGTCTTACTTTGTCTCTGTCTGTCTCTCTCACTCCCTCTCTGGTAGATGTGGAGAAGTACACCTGCTGTGCTTAGGCAGCAGTAAGTGTTTTGTAAGTGATGCTCTTGATCAGCTGATGGCCTCTGCATGAATTGCAGTCACCCTCTAGCTGATTGCATGTGGAACAGCTGTGGTAACATTCCATAACCAATTGCATGGAAACTCACTACAATATATAGGAACATCATGCTGGTGTTGGGCCTTTTCATTCTCTTTGAGCAGGACCTCATGTTGGTGTTTGGCAAACAGCATCACAGATGGTATTGGGATTTACCTCTAACAACATACACTGTGGAGACAGGCCAACAAACAGGAGGGGGATGTGTCAGACATGACTACAGAATGTAAGTGTTTCTCTTCTGCATTTGGAGTAATGTTGGTTTAACAGGGTATGTGTCGATACGGCTGGTCTACATGATTTAATACCTGCCATGACAGTGTTATGTGTTTGAGGAAACTCCCACCTGTAGGGTTATCTGCAGACTGGGCAGTGTTTGGAGTCTTATGCTTCTTGTATTACTCACAGATCACCTATCGTAGAACTGAGGAAGCATAGTCTGAGGACTGCAGTCAGTACATGGTGACAGCCATGAGAGTTTCTGACTTTATATTCCTCATAGGACATATGTCACAGCAAACCCTGTTACAACAGTAAATGTATGAGTGTATCACAGCACCATGCCAATACTGGCCCAGTGTTTGTGACTCCAGCCACAAGTCTAAAAACATTTCTACATATGTCATGCAGTAAGAGACACATATGTTCTGTACACCATTATTTATTGACATCATACCTGATAACAAGCCAGTCAGATATCAGACTGCTAGACATGTTATGTATAGTAGGGGTTATTTCTGAGGACATAACCTTGGCATTCTGCAGTTGTGTGTACAGTACTAGGGTCTGTGTACATATGGTGACTGTTGACAGTATGTGTATTGCCAATACGTATGTTGGCTTGTGCACAGACTGTCGTAGATGCCATTGTTCTTGGTCCTGTTCTATCTGATGTTACATGCTGGTCCAGTGTTAGGTACCCTATTGGCTCATATGTTTGTAGGGCCAAACACACACGTGTCCCATACCATAGGCAAGCACTGGACTACACTGTGTCATGACCCAGTTTATGTAGGGTTAGTGTGTGAGTGGCACATATGAGGATGGTGTTTATCAGACAGTCCATATAGTGTCATATTAAGCTTGCGTACCATATGTGACTATGGCTGTGTTCACATTGGTTGTGGTTAAGCACTTTCACACAGGTGTCTGTTACTCTGTGCTGTGACTTGCCTGTAGAGCCTGCTAGATATGCAGGTACATGTGTATTCCCCCATACAAAATGTAATCCAGTGTTGTGGCAATCTGCCTGTAGTTTGCACAGTGCTTTGTTACATGCTTAGCAGCTTAGTCTAATTACCCAGTGTGCTATTATGTCCAGATACTTGCAAGACATACTGCTGTCAGACCACCATAACTGTTGTGTATTTCAGACAAATCAGTGGGATTCTGTGCAGCTGTATGTCATTAACTACTGGGTAGTATGTGGCCATGTGACCTATGCACTACCAATTACTATGTGCCAGAACAGACAGACGTGTGTCAATGCATAAACAGATTGGGCATATGTAGTCCAGTATTTGCATGATATACCCATGCATATGACTGTTAACATCCACATTGTCAGGCTTGGTCCACATGTTTCGCATGAAGGGGATCTGTGTACACCTCTGGACTGACCAGAGAGTGCCAGACTGTCCTCATATATTGGTCATATCTCTGCTGTAGTCCACAGGATCATTACTGTGCTATCAGTGGTACTGTACTATAATGTCCTTAAGATGTTTGTCAGTAACTGATGGCGTACATGTCAAAAGCAGATGTAACCTCCCACACACAACATGACTTTTAAGACAAACCCTGTTACAGTAGCAACAGTCTACATATATACCTGCAATACATACAAGATATCCCCTTGCACTAAGAGGTTGAGACTATTGGTGCTGAGGTAGGACTCCACTCCATGTTCTGGACACATGATAAACATATATGTACATATATGTATATATATATATATGTATATATATATATATATATATATATATATATATATATATATATATATATATATATATATATATATATATATATATATATATATATATACACATACATACATATATATATATATATATATATATATATATATATATATATTAATATATAGGCTCATAGGTTCATAGGTTGGTACTAGGCTATTGGCCCTAGGGCCTCTATAAGCCTAGCCAAACAGTACCCAGGCTTTTTCCACCCATGAAAATCATTTTCCTGTGCCCCTGTCAAGCAGAGCCACAGAAGTGATCCCCGGGGTGAATTTCCTATCTCCCATCCAATCATCAAGATTTTTCTTGAAGAGTGCTAATGAGGAGCTTTGTTTGATATACATAGGTAGTTTGTTCCAGAGTATGGGAAGTCTCTGAGACAGGAATTTATCCCTCCAGCATGTTCTGTTTATTGTGGTGACAAGGTTTAGGTCCCTAGAGTGTGTAGCTCTGAGGGATTGGGATTTCTTTAAGGGAAGCATATCCCAGCTCTGGGTTTGACATAGCTTTGTATGTTAGGCAGAGATCGCCTCTGAGTAGGCGATATGTGACAGAGTAAAGCTGGAGTTTTTTGAGATGGTCTGTGTAGGGCATCTGTTTGAGGCCTGTAATCCTCTTTGTGAGGTATTTATGTGGCCTTTCCAGTTGTTGTAGATGTCTTGTGCGGTACATACCAAAACGGGCGTTGTACTCTATAATGGGTCTAATGAGTGATGAGTAGAGGTGAATAATTACCTCTTTTTTCTTGGATGAGAAACCTTTTGTGATGAGGTGTGCCACGTAGAAGGATTTCCTGACTACTGTGGCAATGTGATTATCAAAGGAGAAACTACTATCCACATGTGTCCTAAGGTCTCTTATCACACTTTCGGTGTTAAGTAGACTACCACTTATGTGGTAGTTCATGGGTGCAGAGTTTTTACCAGAAGGGATTTGTTTAGATATATATGCACATATACGTATAGATATCTACATATATATCGACATAAATAGGTATATCTGTACATACAGGATATATATATATATATATATATATATGTATCTATATATATATATATATATATATATATATATATATATATATACATACATACACACACACACACACACACACACACACACACACACACACACACTGATCTATAAATGGCCATGTATATGATGCACTATACAGATGTGTATAAATACATATATATGAATATATATGTGTATGTACATATAGACCTATATCTACCTATGTATATGTATATATCCATATCCTTGTCATGTGTAAACATTACTGTTCTGTATACCTTCTCAGATGTATCACACCGTATGTATCTAATATATGCATATTTAGATATAACAACATATTTGATGCAACAGTAATATCACTAATAAGTACTACACACTTGTGGAAGTCACAGAAATTGTTGAATACTATTTGATAAATGTACTGACAGATATATTGGGAAAAAAACAACTGTTTTCACACCTGACATGGCATAGTGGTTAACTGTTGTGTCTATAGTGTACAGAGTCCTGGGCTCAAGACCTGCAAGGGCTGTTTATTTTGTTGCTGGGCAGAACAGGAGTTGCTGGATACAGAGTGGTTAAGGCACTTTTGAGCAGCTTTAAGCATGTTTCCACGGGTTTGCACAAAAGTAAATGGTGCTAATATATGCTTAAACGTATGGGCGCTTACACTGTGTAGGCTTCACTTACCAGTGCGCAAATGTGCTCAGCTGTTATATTGCAGCAATGCTGACACCTGCTAAGCATGGCTCAGCCCTGGTAACCAGTGGTCACATCCCAGTCTGATAACATAGCAGGGTAATGACATCTGTAATAAGTGTATGTAATGCTATGTACAAAACATGCGTCGATGTTCTGTCATTACAGTAGCAAGGGGTGTGAGTGTCATGTCTGGGACACTTGAGTATATAAGACCTGTACATCACTCTTATCCATGTGACTATGTTACATACAAGGATAGTAACCCAGGTTTTGTGCCATCACACTGGCATGTAGTGCATCATGCCGTTACTACTGTTGACAGTGCTTTTCCAGGCAAGAGTAGATTGCTAAATGTAGAACTGGCAACAAGCACCCCTGCATGCATAGCTGGACTCTGAGGCCTCACTATCATGTTTCTGGGGCATGAGCTGTGTCACAGTATATATCCCCTACTGGATAATGAACTGACATGTGAAAAGTAACTGTAGACTACCGTCTGTACAGCACATGTTAGTGAGGGCTTCCAACATGTAGAAATGGCATACATATTGGTGTCAGACGTCTGTCTGTTGACACATTCATCCTACTGCATAGCTAGTTGCCAAGTTGGTATCTGTCAGTCCCTGTACAGATGTGCAGATGGCAGGTATCCAGCTTGGATACGTACGGGCAATCTATGCTTGACTGACACTGATATGTCTGCCCAGCTGTGTTATAACTGGCACAGATAGGACACAACACCCAGTACACACCATATGCCATGGGTACCTCCACTACACTACCACAGTCAACAGAACATGCTCAGGCACAGGTCTCCATCACAGACACTAACCATGTGTTGTAATACATGTTGCATACATGTCAACTGGATCACTTCAGTGGCCATTTGCAAGTGGGACCTAGAGGATTGGCTGATGCATGTCACTCTCACCCTGAGGGCCACCCCAGTAGTGTCTGTTGATAGACTGTCTGCTGGCACATGGCAGGTGGCATGATAGCATTGTACATACATCCCCTACACTTCCCATCCCTCCATGGACAATAGCCAGGTACACACCTATGGCAACCTGCAGCAATGCACCCCAGTACTCACAAATGTGTATATGTGCATTACTGAGGATATCAGTGCCTGTGTGTTAGAGCACCTGCAGTTGGGAATACCATGAGGTCCTTCACACCCACTGCAACACCCACTGCCATAGTTAGATGTGACTGCTGCTGTACCAGACATTACATGTACCCTGTTATGCTCCTCTTCCTAAGTGGCTACCTGAGCCTTGCAATACCAGCACAACAGTGTTGTACAAATGGGTTGAAAGGCATGGGATACCCATTGAGTTCTGGCAATTGTGTGTATGTGTGCATGTGTGTATATTTGTAGGGAACAGCATTCCGAGGCCACATATTCCTATTATAATACACATTGCCACACAGCATTATGGATAGTGATGTTGCTGCCCATAGGTGAGGCATGACAATGCATCACCCTACTATGCCTGTGGCATGTGAATTAGATGCATATCCCTGTAGTACCACTGTTGGGATGGACAATGGGTTGTATCATAGTCGTGGGCAATGTATGATGGTGGGTATGTCAGAGTGTCATTATGGGTTCCAGTATGGTGTGGATGCTGTGTACACTGTCATTACACCATGGTACCCCCTGTACATGTCCCATGTACCACTGTATGGTGACCACTGTCACCATCAACCATACAGGTAACTGATAACACAATCCAGCCCAGTTATGCATGTGCTGTGTGCAGCCTACCTGTAACACATTGGACACACTGACAATTTAGTTAGCATTGATAGGCCCAGCTTTCTCAGATGTGTGTCTGCCTGTTATGTGTCTGTTAATGTGTATATGATGGTATGTCACACTATGTATTGTCCATGTACAACCATTACATCCTCCATTACCATACTGTACATGTCTGGAGATGTTCTGCATGTAACATGTAACCTGGAACACACCTCATCCTAAACACTGTGTGGTGCATGCAGTGAAAGCCACACACATCAGTAGCACTACATACCTAGGTAGGTGTCTAATCCCAGTGCTGCCAAGTAAGAGTGTGCATCTATGTCAATGGATCTACATCAGGTTGCTGATTGTACATGTCCCAGGGAGTCATCTGTTCATGTGGCACAGGCAGTAACTGTTATACAGACCTGTGACATGTGTTCAACTGTACCCAGGATATGTCACAGCCATGGTGTCACCACAGTGCCATACCCCTTGTGGAATATGACTGCAAACCATCCTCCTGCTGACACATGTACATCTACAACACAAATGGATAACATTATGGAAACCACAATCACTCAGTGTTACTAAGAGCTCTAATGCATCATGGCTGGACAGCTACACTACCTGACATGTAAGCAATAAACATTACTGCTGACAACATGTTACACAGAAGTACATTGGTACACTGTAGTACAGTCACCATGTGCATCAAAACCATATTAGCCTGTCCCTGCATCAATGTTATGGATGACAGGGATGTGGCACAAGTATCATCATATGCACAGGGTGTGTTGTTGGTTTGCCAGAAACCGAGGGTGGGCCATATGTTTGACACCATGTGTGTGGGTGAGGGGGTGTAATTAGCTGATATGGGAGTGGTGATGTGGTGTTTGTGTGTGTAGGTATGGTGGTGTCCTAGGTGTGTTTGTATAGTGTGTGGGTATGCATGCAGACAGTTCTGCCATGTGGCTGCCCTATACAGTTGTTTCTTGGACAGCTGCAGACCATACCTGGCAGGGTGTAAAGTTCACCACCTCCGGCCATGGACACGCGGACTGTGCCTGACAGGGGTTCCACAAGCACATCCAAGTACAGGCCTCCATGTGCTACTCTCCCCTGATTATGACAGATGTCCGCTGGAACCAGTTCCCTCCTGGGACTGGCCAGGGCCATATGCATGTAGCCTGCTGTGGCATTGTGTGGACAGTGCCCCCCTGCTGTGCTGGGGCTGGTACTGTCACTACTGGAGCACATTGGTGTCCGAGCACATCCATGTTGAC
Source organism: Protopterus annectens (assembly GCF_019279795.1). Lineage (NCBI taxonomy): Eukaryota > Metazoa > Chordata > Ceratodontiformes > Protopteridae > Protopterus > Protopterus annectens. The sequence continues at coordinate 1,269,591,059 of NC_056729.1, read as the reverse complement.
CGCCAGCTGTTGGTGTTGCTGGCCTACGTGCAAGCGGCCATCGCACCAGTCCCACCACATGTTCGAGCACGGACAATCCATGGTCAATGAGCCCCACCATCTCACCCAACCATCTATCCATGACCACGGTATAATCACGGAGGGCACCTGCAAGTTCATGGAAGTTGTTGCTTAGAGATGAGAGAGCAGCCCCCTGCAGCCTCAGGCCTTGTCTGGTGTAAGTTCCATACGTGCCTACACCCCCATGACAGCCTGAACCATTTGACAGGTGGTACCAGTTGTGGCACTTCTGCCAGGGGCATGATGACCAGTGGCCCTCCCATGAGCACCCCAGTACATCTGCCTATGTGGTGCCCTGCTGGACATCTGGCTATGCCTGCTGTGTCCAGACAGAGTAGGCATAGATACCACACTATCCTGTGGACTGCCACCAACCGCCAACTGTCCCTCTGCTATGGCCACTGGTGATAGGGTATCTATAGGCACTGTGACTGTGTACGGGGTTGGGGTGGCTAACAGAGGGATGTCAAACTATGGTGCAGTTCTGGCCTCTGACAAACCCCACCTGTGCCTCAACAGTCCTATCATCATCTTTGGTGTCTGTATGGACACCAATATCAGACTGCATGCAGGAAGGACCCTGACCCACCTCACCACCTGTGGGGGAAAACAAGAAATGCACTTTAAGACATGTACGGCATTGCATAACAGTACACACATACACACACACACACACACACACACACACACACACACACACACACACAGACATATTGAAATTGAAATTCCTCCATAATACCTACCTGTCCCTGAGTTTACAGATAGTCCCGCATTTATTTACGTAAGTTCCCCATCCTGCATCACACCTGGTAACATACACTCATTAATACCTCTCATTAACGTATCATTCCTTTAAATGCCTAGACATATGATCACAACACAAGACCTGTTACTCCATTACCTCAGTGACTTGAGTGGAGTAGGTTTTACAAGGCCTCACTGCTGTCATCCAGTGTTCACCCTGGGTATGTCCAGACATCATGAGCATGGCCCCCATATGTTATGGGCTACTACATTCACTCCATAATGTCATGCACTGGAGTGTCATACGTAACTATTTCTCAGTACATGTCAGATCTGCTGCTCAATCAACTTATGTGGACAACAGTAATATATGGATACACTCCCTGGTGTTGTCTAGTAATTCCCCAATGCATCTGTAGTGCTGCATAAGTGGGAAGTCATTCATCTTTCTGCTAATTGCAATTTTAAGGGTATACCTGGTGTCTAGTTTCCCTCCCAATGTATGTTCCAGGCTACAGACCTTATTATACTATCAGCTGTCCTGTGATTACATATTCCTGGTGTCTCATGTATCAGTCCATATCCATGTACTGCACAATTCCAAAGGGAAGTACTGACGTATGAACAACCCCACAATTACACATGTGCATACATGAACACCAACACAAACACACACACATGCACACACGCATCCTACATGCATCAACCTCCCTCCACTCCACCAGATTGCACTTACAGACAAAATAACCCCCCCCCCCACACACACACACACCTACAGGTGAGGTTGCACAAACATAGTACACACAGTCCTTCCGTTACCCATCTGTCAACATGCATAACATATGGTGCTCAACAGCATGCAATGAGGCTATAGTCAATCCATGCTAGCAACAGTATACATGTGTGTGATGCATGGGCTGTGTTAGTAGGTGATGCCTCTTCCCCTAGAAAACACTGCACCCATGTACACAGTATTGCTGTGCACCTGTTCTGCACACTGCCATGTACTGTGCACCATACATCACAGGTGTACAAACCATTGCTGAATGTGTATTACTGTGTCAGTTATGCATGCTCTAATGCTCACATCACCTATGTGTTTGTCCGACATATACCTGGAATGATATGTGGACAGATGTAATTTGTGAATGCCTGATGTCTTATTTACAAATCTCAACATCAGTGATGCATGTATGACCAATATGATACTATTACACTGACAACTGTCAAACCTTACTATGGCTATGGGGAGTGTACACACCCTTATTGATATGATGCACCCTTTCTTGATATGCCACGGGACCACATCACTGCATATTTTAACATTACATGAGCCTGATTTGTGACATATGTCCTGTACATTCACATGTAGTGTCTAATATATGTGTTAGATGTGCAGATGCTGACCATGATGCATACACTTCATTGGGTGCATATGTGTGCATGCCCTTATCATGAGGGTTCATTGCACCTATTGTTATGTGTACTACAGCTCTGTCACTTTTCCTGGTAGGGGTATACTACCATGGACAATATGCATTTGCCAGTAAATGGTCAGTCTGCCCTACACATGTCCCCCAACTCTGCATGATTGCAAGGTCTACTCCTGTGCACATCCCTTGGAGTTCACACACTGCCGTCACTATTGCTGTGGAGTCAGGGTTACATCTGCTACAGTTCCTGAACTTAACTGTGTGCAGCTACAGCCATTCATAGCATCCTTAGGATCCCTGCTGCAATGCACTTGTGTGTCATGATGACACCCCCTCCCTACCTTCAGCCTCTTTGCAGAAGCTTGACAACTATGGTCTGCACATGTGTGTCAGTTTGCAGTGTCCCAAACACTGAACACAATGTGTAACAACCTAGTCCCAGCTAATGACTGGCAAACATACAGATGTACACTGGCACTGGCACAGTACAGATGGAAATGGTGGGCCTGAGGTGGGGTGAGGCATTGGTTGTGCAGCACCTGTATCTTACATGATACTGTCTGTAGGTTTCCAATGTGGTCATGGTACACCAGCACACATTGCAATGCATGAATGTTGAGAACTTCTTCTGTTATGCATACACTACCTGTAGAGAGGCCTGGCTGATGTTTCCTGTGGTAAACTGTCACATCTGATTACCCTAACCCATAGGCCACATGCTTGCAGAGTCCTGGCAATTGCTGACATGGGTACTGCACAGCCAGTACTTGCTGGACATTCCTGCTACCCCCTCAGTGTTGTGGCATGTTAGTGGGCAGCTCACATGACCAGTCTGCTACATGTGGCATAATTTGCTTTGGATGGCCATCTGTTTATTTCCAACATCATTCCATTCCCATACATCCTTGCCACATACATGACTGTCTGCACTGTTTGCCATAGCATATGCAATGGTGAGCTATGGCTGCATGTGCAGCTCATGGGTGCTGCCTGTTGGGTATGGGGCCCACGCCATGTCATGTAAGATGTTTTCAAGACACATCTGCCTCTGTTGCAGGTAGGTGTGCACATTTGATGGCCAAACATCTTAGACAGTAAACCAATATGTGGTGTGACACTGGGGATGTGTAATTGCTGAAAGGTAATTTCCATTACAAATGCATACAGCCAGTAGCTCAACAGCTGCCTCCACTATATTTTATCTGGAGTGTGTGCACACATATGCTTCCAGTGTTTGTGAAGTTATGTATTCCCCATATTTGCTGCCTTAACCTATGATTCCATATTACACACTCAGTGCTCTTGTTGGGACACATTGCAAGTGTTAAGGGTTGTGGACCACAGTATTATGATATTCCCTAGTGTAGATCTGTAACAGTTGCCATTGTAAAACTGGTATATACACTGTTGTAGCACTGTATAAGGATGATGTTTCACACATATCCCTACTGTAGGCCATGCGTCCCACCATTATGTTCATCCCTGTGGACATATTTCACAATGACAGGATGTTAGTTATCTTGCAGGTGTCTGGCATACCCCTCAGATACCCCATCATGGTCACCACTGTGATGCAGTGCATTTAACAGCAACAATACGTGAACATGTACAGCATGCATTATGGGTGGGTGTGTTAGATGTGTGCATGGAATATACCATAACTATTACATGACCGGTGTATTGACAAGCATGAACATAAACCATACTCACCAGCTACAGGCTGCTGCCTTGGTGGTATACCAGATGGACCTACATAAGTGTGTGAGAGCTGTGATGTTAGTAGCCACAGATGTGACATTGCTACAGGGTGGGTGCAGCATTACAGTACATCAACAGTACAAGTCTGCAATACTACAGCTTATGCACATCTGTTTATTACTACTATGCAGCAACAGACTATATATAAGACATCTCACATATGCATTATCTACCTGTACAGATGTGGATGCATACACAACAGTGGTCTTCAGATGTGCACTGTGGCCTTACATGCACGCTCCTCAGCCGGTGTGTGGATAGCACCCACCTCCACTATGGCCTCCTCCAGTTGTTGCATGTGTGAGTTGGCAGGTGCCACAAAGCTGTCAAGAAGCTCCTCAAAATGTGTCAGGAGGATGGATGGCATGACCCCCCCCCCTGTTGTGAGGTGATCCCCTTGAACTGCAGAAGCACTCCAACTGGCATTGTGAAACAGGTCGCTACAATGATGCCGGAAATGCTCATAACTGCGGTTATCCATGCCAACATCATTGGCCCTGTGGACTAGATCGTTCCACAGGATGGTCCACTCCTGCTGCTCATGGGCTGTCCTGCCAAAGAGCACCTGGTAGTGCTGTACAAGGTGGTTAACAATGACCTAATTTTCATCCGCTGAATACACCGGTAACTGGCCATGGGACATCTTGCCTGAAAGACATAAAAATGGAAACAGGTCTGAGCAACTCATACAACAAGGTTGCCATAGTTCTTACTACACATCTCTGTCTCCCCCCCGCCATATCTGTGACAACAAACTGTTCACACAACTCAATAGGTATGGCTATAGCTTACCTAATATTGGGACATATATATTATTGTACCACAACTTGTGCTGTGTGTTTGTAGACATGTTCTCTGTGGGGACACTATCATTGCTGGCCTGTTACAGACCATTTCACCTGCATGCCATTGTAATGACAACTATGGTTCCATATATGCATGTGGTCTGTTTGCTATGTGATTGCTGCACATCAGTCAATATGTGTTATTGGGGATATCTATGCAGGCTGTTGGACATGTTCCAAGATTGTGTGGACTATTACTACCCACATATGTTCTATAACACTGACACAATAGCATGTTTAGGGAACATTTTCCAACAGAACCACCTCTCCCACCTCATCTGGCCATGTTACCAGGCCACACCACATGTAAGACCAACCCTGGGGCCTCCTTATCTACTGGTCCTGCACTACCTTTAGGTGGAACCACCACAGGGGATGGTGTCCCACCCCGGGGGCACACAGAGACATGATCCTGTCATCCATGGTGAGGTCAAGGTTCTGTTGCATAGGGGGCTCTACAGAGACTTGTGGGATGTGATACAGCATCTTGAGGCCCTCAGTACACAATCACAGGTTCCACATGCTCCTCCTCATCAGCCTCCAGGCTAGGCACCTTCAGGGCTGTGAAGCTGCTGTTGTGACTAGCAATGGTTGGGGGCCTTGTTCCCATTGTTTCCATATGGGGGGTCATGGGGCTTACACATCCCAGACCACACCCACCATCCAGGGTGTTTACCCACCATGTGTCATATACCACCCCTGTAGGCTGTCTTCTATATCTACCAACCCAACCCGCCTCCACAAATATACCTTCTATCCTTCCCCAAATGGCCATTCCCAACTTCACAGACAAGGGTAATGTGGTCCAAACAAGGGGTTCACATGTGATATAACCGTCCATGTTGCACACACTTACAGCTGTATATATATCTCTGTGTATTGCTATTTGTGATGTTCCCTCACACATAAATCCCTACATCATGTGGGCCTGGTCCGTTTACCTTGGCTGTATGGTGGACATCCTCCCTGTGTGTGGGCTGCAGAGTCTCAGACAGCAGGTAGCAATACCTCTTACCAGAGAACTTACAGACTCAAGGCAGCAACATATTTGTATAAGGTTCCAGAACTACAGAGTGTGAGTAGTGTTGTTGTATGCATTGTATAGCACCAGTGTTACAGGGTTTGTGTGTACATGCAATTTTAACATGGAATACCGTATGTCAGTATACCTCTCAACTGTGATAGCCAGAGGTGTGCCTGTTATGTTTTTTTCTGTCCACCACACAGGTCAGTGTCAGATATATCACTGGTGGTGTGTCTGTTGAGTGCTATCAGTACATGGCTACATCCATTTGTGTTTCTGACTTCATATTCCTGACTAAGGGTATGTTGCACACTATCCTGTAACACCAGCAACTGGCTTACTGTATGACAACACTATTTCACATATGGGCCTATGTTTCGGCCTCTGTCCTCCACCTACATACCAGGCTTTGTCCATATGGCATGCAGTCAGGGGTTATTATGTAGTGGCCTGTGATTATGACATGCTGCCATTCCTGCCATCATTCCAGTGCTGTTGTGGCCCCCACACATATTGTGGGGTTGAGACCATATATATTCATTGCTTTAAACTCCCTGAGTTCTGACTGAGAGTGCTACTGAAACAATCCAAAATATAACATGATACATATATTTTTGGGCACTTCTTTTCAAAGTTCTGCAGTATCCTAATTGTGTTTGCTTGATTGATTTAGGTATATATATTTGCTGGCTTCTGATCTGTATTAAAAATGCTATTTTTCTCCTAACCTTATTCTTGCTGTGTTAAATATTGGGCAACCAACTTGTGTGTTTTATTTGATTGTCTCAAGGCTTTGCTAGTATAATTAATATTCCCTGTTTGTTACCTCTGCATTCATTGCTTGAAACTCATTGAGTTCTGACTGAGAGTGCTACTGAAACAATTCAAAATATAACGTGATAAGTATATTTTTTGTGCACTTCTTTTCAAAGTTCTGCAGTATCCTAATTGTTTTTGCTTGATTGATTTAGATATATATATATTTGCTGGCTTCTGATATGTACTGAAAGTGCTATTTTTCTCTCACCCTTATTCCTGCTGTGTTAAATACTGGTCAAACTACTCGTGTGTTTTATCTGATTGTCTCAAGGCTTTGCTAGTATAATTAATATTCTCTGTTTGTTACCTCTGCATTCATTGCTTGAACTTCCTTGAGGTCTGACTGAGAATGTTACTGAAACACTTTGAAATGTAACATGATAAGTATATTTTTTGTGCACTTCTTTTCAAAGTTCTGCAGCATCCTAATTGTTTTTGCTTGAATGACTTATATATATATATATATATATATATATATATATATATATATATATATATATATATGTATGTGTGTGTATATATGTATATATATATATATATATATATATATATATATATATATATATATATATACATATATATACATATATATATATATATATATATATACACATATATATTTTCTGGCTTCTGATCTGTGCTGAAAGTGCTATTTTTCTCCCAGCCTTATTCCTGCTGTGTTAAATACTGGTCAAACAACTTGTGTTCCCCACCCTCCCTCCCTATTGGTGTCTTCTTGTTATACTTGGTGGCTTTGCAATTGCCTGCCCACACTGTATGTTTGATCTGTGACACTCCTCCCAGTCTAGTGTTATTAGCTCATTCTACCTAATACAGAGAGGAAAATAAATTGCACTTTATTCATCTGATTTTACTGTATTTGTGTTTCTTCCTACTTTATTACTTTATTTTGCTTTTGCTGCCTGTTCTTAAAAGTACTTAATTGCATTTATTTTGCTGCATTTATTACTGCTTGTTAGTAGCCGATTAAATTGTAACTGTTATTGTAAGCCTTTGGTTTACACACCTGGGCTTCAGACCAGTTGTTTTACATTAAAATGGTTTGTGGTCTGCATTGTTGTGGCAGGACAGGTAGCTTACATCCTTCTAAGTTGGGAGCTGCTGATTGAAGGCTTAGTGTCTGTTATTCCAAAGTGTATTAGTTCTGGTTTAAGCACTTGGGCTTTGGGCCAGTTATTTTACATTAAGAAGGTGTGGTCTGCACTCTTGTGGGAAGAGAGGGTAGATTCTGCCATTCTGAGCTGGGAGTTTCTGGTTAAAGGCTTATTGTGCCTCCTTATTTGAAATGTTTCTTTCTGAAATTGGTACACCTTGTTTGCTGTAGCATAGACTAGATTCAGACCTGCTGAATCTAGCTTTGTTTGTATAACTTGAGGACTAATCCAGGCCAAGTTTTTTTGGAGAAGGTTCCCCTACACCCTAGTAGCAGAAGTGTGCAGTTACAACTTGTCTGATCAAAGACTGCTGGAATGTGGCTCAGTTTTTAGCTTTTATTGGTTAAATGGTTAATTTGTTTAAATCAGTTTTCTTATTTGCTACTGTTATTTATATATATATATATATATATATATATATATATATATATATATATATATATATATATATATATATATATATATATATATATATATATATATATATATATATGTATATATATATTATATTATATATATATATATATATATATATATATATATATATATATATATATATAGATTTATCTAGGATATATATATATATGTATAGATTTATCTAGGATATATATATATATATATATATATATATATATATATATATATATATATATATATATAGGACATTTGCTCCGACTGAGCAAACAACCAAAATCCAAATGGCTGGGCATACTTATGTGAAAGTACTTTTCACAGAAGAAGCACTTTCACGTAAGTATGACTGTTGCCGAGGCTGTATTACAGTGCGGGTAAGGGAAATTTCCCTTTTCCCCACTGTAGTGCAGTCTCGGAGGGAGAATATTAAAGTAGGGGGGTGTGGGGGGCACGCACCCCTGCTAAAATGTAAATGTAGTGGAGTTTTTTTTATTTTGTCACACGCTTTAACGAAAGTGCTTTTTCGATAAAAGCGGTTTCATTAAAGTGTGTTCTGGTTTTATGGATTCGGACATTTGCTGAGTTGAGCAAACATCCTAGATCCATATATATATATATATATATATATATATATATATATATATATATATATATATATATATACACACTTTATACATTGCCGCTTAGTTAGGGTTAAAAAGTCTTCTCTTCAAATTTTCCCTTAGAACTAGTTGGTTTTTAGTTTTAGCACTCAGACCTGTTTCTTTGAGCTCAGCACTTGCTCAGAACTCATTGTAAGCACCAAATAAACTACTAATTACTACAGCACTCAACTTTCCTCACATATCTAGAGAAAAACAGTTTTTAGTACTTAATAAATAGCACCTATCCAGGCACGTCTAAGGGTCAGCTCCCGGTGTTTTCTCCAGTCTACCTGATGAATCTGGGCATCTTGGGGCAATGCATGAATTGCCTCATGTACACAGACAACCCTCTCCTCCTACCACCCAACACTATAACCTGTGAGAGATGCATTTACATAGCCAAACTGGAAGCAAAGTTCTCTTCACCCAAGACTGGACTAGACAGTCAAGAGGAGAAGGTAAACACTTGCACCACACCACACTCATCACATAGTCCCTCAAAACCTACACCACTAAAACACACATAGAAACACATAATGCACAGTTACATTCATGGAAGCTTTCAATAAAAACCTGCCCAAGCAACAGAGCCCTCCAAAGCAGAAACGCAAGCAACCTCCACCCCCCAACACAACTGAAATGACACATAGCTCACAAACTCAGTGTGCCACTCAACCACAGCCCATAAGGCATAACAACATACCCAGTACTCTAGTCATAAGTGACTGCATACTCCGGCACACTGATGTCCCACTCACAAGGCTAAACAAGGAGAAAGTTACTGTCAGTTGCCTGTCAGGTGCCAGGATCCACCACATAATGCTCACACTCAGGTCACTCTACATCAAGTACAAATATGACTCTGTCATTGTCCATGTTGGTGTGAATTACCTGAGATGTACCTCCCTGGACTGCATGAAAAGAGACATGGAGGAGATCTCTGATCTTGTAGCCCGGGCAGGTATGACCCTAGCCCTGAGTATCATCCTGCCATCACCCAGAATGATACCACAGGACAAGGACAAAATGATTGACTTCAGCAATTGGCTAAGCTTCTGGTGTCATTCTAAGGGGATCCAGTATCTGTTTGCCTGGGATGACATGGTCAACAGACCACGATGCTTCACCAGACATGGCCTGCAGCTGTCGCTCTTGGGATTCTGGATACTGGCTAAGGCTCTTTCCACCCCTATAGTGCCTTTTTAGGCAAGGTTCAAATGACAAATTCACCACCATAACAGGTACAAGGAAGAAAAATCTGAGGGTATTGCTACTCAATGCTAGAAGTCTAAACCTCAAAATGCACTCAATCAAGGCACTCATTAAAATGGAGAACATCGACATCTGTGCAGTGTCAGAGACCTGGTTCAAGGCTCCAGAGAGCACTCCTGCATTACCAGGCTATAATTCATACCACACCTTCATGCTTCTTAAGACAGAAGTGGCAAACTTCGCGACACCCATGCAGACAGACAATAGAGGTACAACTGCTGAATCCTACACAAATGCACTTTATAAGTACTTACACGAGTGCATGTATTGTGCGATCCCTAACAGAACCAAGATGCTATTCTCCCAAAAAAATGAAGCCAATTTGGTGGTTCCCTTCCATAAACAAACTCCACAACAAAAGAAAGAAACTGTTGCGAAAAATAGTAAAATCCCATGATTGGAGAAACTCCCTGGTCAGCCTCAGTAAGAAGCTGAAATCCTTCATAAAATCCTCCAAAGCTAGCTACAAAAACAAAATCGCCACTGATTATAAAGACAACCACAAAGCATTCTATAGCTATGTCAAACATCTCAATGGCAATACTCAGATATGCTCTGAGTTACAGCATAATGGCACTAAATATACAGAACCAACTGATATTGCCAACATCCTGGCAGATAGGTTCAGTGCTAACTTTACCTCCCTCTCAACCCATAAAGGACCCATCTTTATACCGGAAGAATGCAAAGTTCCTGTAATCACGGCTGCACAGGTAAATCCACATTCTCCAAAGCCAAGAACACAGAATCCATGGGACCTGACAACATCCCAGGCTGCGTTCTACACGAACTACAGAATGAACTGGCATCCCATCTAAGTACCATGTTCATTCATAGCCTCACCTCAGGCTTAGTGCCCACTGAATGGTGCACAGTGACGGTTATCCCACTCCACAAAAGGGGAGCCACCATGGACCCTGGGAACTACTGCCCCATTAGCCTGATGAGCCTGGACTACAGGGCCATGGAACGTATCATCATGGAACTTATAAACAAAGACATTGGTAATCTCCAAACTCTGGACCCTACCCAGTTCAGGTTTGTAAAAGGCAGATCATTTTTCCTAAACCTGATAGACTTCTTTGAGGCAGTCACTAAAGCTGTAGACAAGGGTAAGGTGGTTCACACAGCCTATCTAGATCTCACCAAGGCTTTCAACACCATCCCCCACTCTGGATTTATAGATAATCTCACTAAACTAGGTATAAATCCCTATGTCACAAGTTGAGCTGCCAACTGGCTCACTGACAAAACCCACACTGTGAATGTAGCAGACTGCAAATCCAATTTCAGACCAGCAACAAGGGAGTACCACAGGGTTCAGTCCTGGGTCCTCTGCTGTTTGGTATCTACTTCTCTGAAGTACAGGCTAACACAGAATGTCTTTGGCTAACAAAGTTCACAGATGACTGCAAACTAGGAGCCATAATCAAAACTCCTAATGATGTGGGCATCCTACAAAAGTGCCTCACTGAGACAGATTCCTGGTGTCAAAGTCATGGCCTCAACCTCAATGCCAAAAAGTGCATTGTCATCCCCTTTGGTAAAAACTCTGTACCCATGAGTACCAGATAGGCAGTAGTCTACTTAACACCAAAAGTGTGATATGAGACCTTGGGACACAGGTGGACAGTAGTCTCTCCTTTGATAACCACATCACCACAATAGTTAGGAAATCCTTTTACATGGCACACCTCATCATAAAAGGTTTCTCATCCAGGAAAAAAGAGGTCATTGCTCCCCTCTACTCATCACTCATTAGACCCATTATAGAGTACAATGCCCCTTTTGGAATGTACCTCACAAGACATCTGCAGCAGCTGGAAAGGCCACAGAAGTACCTCACAAAGAGGATTACTGGCCTCAAACAAATGCCCTACACTGACCACCTCAAAAAACTCCAGCTTTACTCCGTAGCATATTGCCTACTTCGAGGTGATCTCTGCCTAACATATAAAGCTATGTCAAACCCACAGCAGTTGGACATGCTCCGCTTAAAGAAATCCCAATCCCTCCAAGTTACATGCTCTAGGGACCTAAACCTTGTCACCACAATAAACAGGACATGCTGGAGGGATAGATTCCTGTCCCAGAGAATTCTATGTGTTTTGGTGGTGTACGTTTTGAGGGACTATGTGATGAGTGTGGTGTGGTGCAAGTGTTTACCTTCTCCTCTTGACTGGTCCAGTCTTGGGTGAAGAGAGCTTTGCTTCCAGTTTGGCTGTATAAGTGCATCCCTCACAGGTTGTAGTGTTGGGTGGTAGGAGGAGAGGGTTGTCTGTGTACATGAAGCAATTGCTGCGTTGCCCCCAAGATGCCCAGATTCATCAGGTAGACAGGAGAATTCACTGGGAACTGACTCTTAGACATGCCTGGACAGGTGCTTATTTATTAAGTACTAAAAACTGCTTTCCTCTAGACAAGTAAGGAAAGTTGAGTGCTGTAGTAATTTGCAGTTTATTTAGTGCTTACAATGAGTTTTGAACAAGTGCTGAGTTCAAAGAAACAGATTTGAGTGCTGAAACTAGAAAACTGGCTAATTCTAAGAAACAAAATTAAGCTAGAAGGCTTCCCTCCAACACAGAAAGGCTTGGGGGCTCAGAAGCCTACAAAAAGTCTAGACCACTTACAGGAAGGGCAGGAAACAAGCTTAATATTTTTCTTTTCTTTCCCCAAATGCTTGCTTTGTACACAATAGGAGTGCCTGAAATCAGAACATGATCTCACTGCACTCAGTTGAGTGAGCAAATGAGATGGGCCCAGAAGGAGTATCCAAACACAAATTACAAGAGGGGTGGGCAGTTTCAAAGCCACGGAGATTAACACCAAAACAAAACCAGGGAGGGTGGGTGAGGAACTAACTGAAAAAAACGTCAAAACTTTCAATTCATTAATATTCTATGCAACACAAATAAGTCAATTAAAATGCTGTATTATTTGAAAAAAGTGCAGCTAAAAGGTACTTAAATTCTCTTATATGTCCAGTTGAATACAGCTAGATCTTAGCCGGCCAAAGCTCAGGTTTTAAGCAGTGCAGTTCACACGCAGTTAGAAAGCTCAGGTTTTAAGCAGTGCACTGCACACGCAGATAGAGTGTCCAGTCCACCTACTGCATGTCTTTGGAATGTGGGGATGAAACCAGAGCACTCAAAGAAAATCAATGTTAAGAACAGGGAGGAAGTGCAGACTCTACACAGAAGGCATACTAGCTTAGATATGAAGCAGAGGACTCTTACTGTGAAGTAACAACACTGTGCTCTACTGCTGTATATATATATATATATATATATATATATATATATATATATATATATATATATATGTATATATATATATAGATAGATAGATATATATATATAGATAGATAGATAGATAGAGAGATAGAGATAGAGATAGATAGACAGAGATATAGATATATTATTATTTTTTGGATCACTTCACTGAGTCACATTGTAGTTCATAAACAGTGAAAAGCTTGGAAAACACATTGAGATCACTTATTACTGAATGCTGGAGATGATGAAATCAGGAAGATCAAGTATGTATGAGTGAAGTAAACATGAGTTTGAATTTTATTGCCATAACCTTCTAATATACCAAACATTTCAGCATTAGGGGAAGGCACTGTATTTGTGTGAGGGTTTGCAAGTTAGGGTTTAAATTTAGTGCTGTACATGACTGCTGCTGCTGAATGCTATATGTGTCTAAGTATATTGTGTGATGGTAGCATTAGCAAAAGAGTTTTTTAAGGTACGGTGTGGAGTTGATGTTATGTACAGGATTAGGGCTAAGGTTAGCATGCATTACTAAAATTCATTGGCTCATAGGTACTTACTAGGCAATCAGCTTGCAGACCATTACAAGCCTATCAACATAACACTATTCAAAAATTCCCTTTATCATCAAGGAGGCCAACACAAGTGAGAGACTGAGGGTGAGACTGAGGAGGAATCTCATGCTGCCCATCCGGTTATCTAGCTTTACCTTGAATGTGACAGGAGAGCTACACTGCTTTAACTGTAGTGGATGTTTGTTCCACAATTGCAAGAAATGAGATGCTGGGAAATTAATCTGTCATGCCAACATATCTTGTTTATCAACTGAAGAAGGTTTAGTTTCTTTAACTGGGTTTTTGAGGTACCACTTGTTCTTTGAAGGTATAGGAGGTGAAAGAGGGTTGGATCTTTCCAGACTCAAAAAGCTATGCAGAGACCACATAGAAGAAACTAGACAAGACTGAGTACAGAAAGAGCATTGAGTACAGAAAGAACATTGACAGTCTGTCCTGAGTAAGACTTTTGAGGCCACTGATGTTTTTAGTTATGGATCTCAGAGGTCAATAGTGAGTCGTAAGTTATAAAACTAAAGGGGAATTAAGGCTTCTTTGGATCTAGTGGAGTTGCCTTTGGAAAATAGATGAGCTACATAGTAGGCTTTCCAAATGATGGACAAATGATAAGGAATTACCAGCAAGAGTGTCTAGATTCTTTGCAAGTTTCTGATTGGAGGGGTGTGTTACCTTGCATAAAGTGAAGTTCTCTTGGTTGTTGCATATTTTGGATATTTTCCTTCTGCTGTTTTGCTGACTTTCTTATATAGGAAGTGGCTTGTCTCTTTTTTTAAGACTTCAGCATCCCAAATACTGTTTCAGTTCCCCTTTCAGGAAAACAGATTATTAAATCCATTTCAATTCCCTTGAAAGACATGCAGGCTGTATAGAGACAGCTTCCCCTGAATTCTCCCAAGACCATGATGGCCAATATTTATCTATTTATTTATTTATTTATTTATTTATTTATTTATGTATTTATTTAGTTAGTTACATTTGCTTACCAAGTAAGTCAGGCTGGAAATTAAAACTCCTTTTTCAGTGGAGGCCTGGATAGAAACTCTACATTGCTGTGTATACAAAGTTATCATGAAAATGTGGAAAATGTCTATTAAAGCAAAATAATTTATAAGGTTATAACACAGACTTAGCAACAGGTCAACAATTAATTAATTGTACGGTGTAATACACATACATTAAAGTAAATGTTATATAAAAAAATTATTCCTCATTAGCACTTTTCAAAAAAAAATCTTGATGATTGGATGGAAAATAGGAAATTCACCCTGGGGATCACCTCTGTGGCTCTGTACACAGGAAAATAATTTCCTTGGGTGTTGAAAGCCAGGGTACCTTTTTGGCTAGGCTTACATAGGCCCTAGGGCCAATAGCCTAGTACTGACCTATGAACTTATTAAGTTTCGGATGTAGCACTCTAGTGCAAATGTACTAAAGTGAATCTTTTATAAAAAATTGCTCTTGGTTGCACTGTACAATATACATACTTTAAAGGAAATGTTTATGCAAAGAGATTATTGGAGATAGTTAAATACTCAAGTATTGAGGGGGTAATGATTATTGGATGCCCAGGCTGGGTGGACACAAGTGTGAAAGAATGAAAAGAGAGAGAGAGAGAGAGATTTATGGGCAGTAGAAAGGATAGCCTAGGATAGGGATAGAGAGGAAGATTAGTGTGAGATGAGGTAGAGGAATGAGTCAGTGAGGAATATATAGCAGAAGATTTGGAGAGTAATGCATGTGGTACCTAGAGAGAGAGTGTGTTTTGGGATAAGAAGTACGTGTGTATCTTAAGAAGGGTAGTGATACATTAGGGCAGCATTCTGATGATGATTAATTTAGATGTTAATATTTACAAGAAATGTTCTGTAGATGGTGACACCAGCATGTGATTCTGTGGGGAGATGTGGAAGGTAAAGGAGGAGATATTCAGCTGTGTCACAGTAGTGACAATGTCATTTGTCAAGAAGGAAAGATTTTTCTTCCTGTTTGAAGGTTTTTAATGCATTTATTTGGCCGAGACAGGTTGGAAGGGAAGTGCACGGTTTTGCCACATGGCAACCATATACTGAGTCCCCATGAGAGTTATGTGAGGAGTCATATTGCCAGACATTTTTCAGATGAATGCAGAACACAAGAAGAACTATACCAGTGCAATAGGCCACTGAGACAGGGACAGGCTTGGACCTTGTGAAAGATTTTTTTGTCTTACTTTTAATTTGTTGAGACTGAAGAGGTTAGGGAAGTTGAGTCATTTAAAGCCATTTGAGAGATTTACAGTGGTGTGATCTGTTAGGAGGGTTGGTGGCACACTTTGCAATCTTGTTGTATGATTGCTCAAATTTTGTGAGTTGTGTTGATTGTATGTTTGTAAAGATTGTTAAAGGATATGTCTGGGGGTAAGGTAGGTGGTAGCAGCAGCAGTAGTCTTCCATGCTTGATCAAATCATTTTTTGGATCAACAGGGCATACTTAATTTTTTGTTTGTCTTATGGATTACACGGTAAATGTATAAATAAGCTTTTAGGTATTCATCAACAGTAATTCCAAGTAGTTTAATGTGGTAGACAAGTTCAATTAATTTACCATCAGAAGATTAAAGGATAAGTGGATTGAGCAGTGCTGGCACTCTTTTAGGAACGAAGAACATAAGTTGCAGGTTTTTTTTGGGGGGGGGGGGGGCTAGAACTAGGTTAGTTTCCATAAGCCACTTTTCCACAGATGTGGAAGAAAGCTGAGTGACATTTTGAAGTTTAAAGATAAAGGAAGATGAACAGATTGTGGTGGAGTCCTCTGCATACTGAATCACAGTAGAGTTAGTTACTGCAGTGAGCAGATTGATTATTGATGAATATATTGAATAGAATTTGGTTGAAGACTGATCCTTGGAAGACACTCCCCTGGATTCAATAAACTGTGCAGGAATAGTGCTATTCCTGCACAGAGTGAACAGTGCCCATTTACCCTTAGCTTTAATAGCAGCGTACCATGCATATTCATGAAGGTGCGCCGCTGCTAAGGCTAAACACACACGAACACTACTGAGTGAAGGGGGTGTGTTTAGGTAGTGCATGGACATCTAGCATGTCCCCTGCACTCAGAAAATGCTATACATCACTTTCTAAAAGCATTTCATTGTCCATAGACACTGAAATAAACTAAAATGAGAATTTCAGTGTCCACAGACACTGAAATGGATAGGGGATCAAGAAAGCAATGCAGGAGGTATTTGACAGGTTCTGTCACATGCACCCCATGCATTGTAAAAGTGCCATACAGCCGTAGCCCTCAACTGTACATGTTTCTACAGAAAGCCCAGATGCCTGCTTCATATACCTCTCAATCTCCAAGAGCAAGAAAACTGTACAAAGCCATAAATAATGGGAGGACAAAGGCACAAAAATAGGGACACTTTTTAAATATTGCACATACAAACCCGGAAAGTTCATAGAATAAAAGGTTTGAAGTAGCATGGACATCCTGAAGGGTATGAAGACTGAAACCCAAATGTCTGCCATTGTAAAAGTGCCTTACTGCCAAAGCTCTCAACTGTACATTTTTCCGTAGAATGCCCAAATGCCTGCCTCACATACCTCTCAACCTCCTAGAGCAAGAAAACTGTACAAAACCATAAATAATGAGGGAACAAAGGCACAAAAATAGGGACACTTTTTAAATATTGCACTTACAAACCCAGAAAGTTGATAGAATAAAATGTCTGCAGTCGCATGGACTTCCTGAAGGGTATGAAGACTGAAACTCAAATGTCTGACATTGTAAAATAGATAAATAAAACTATACAGCTGAAATCCATGTGATGAAATAGTATACTGGTTAAAGTCCTGGCTTTGCATGCAGGTGTTCATGGTTTGAATACCAAGACTAGCACTTTATTTTTACATGGGAAAGAAGTGCTAAAATTATTATTTTAATTTTAAATTATGTAGTAATTGATGCTTGTCACCAGGTTAGTGTAGCTGGTCTAAAATGCATGTGTGAGTGCATATAACATGTGAAATCACTATGTATATACAAGTGTCACATACAGTATAGTCATACCCCATGATAATGTAATGAAAGCCCATAGAGAGATGTCATGTAAAGTAAATGATATACACTTACTAATATGTTAGTAATGATTAATTAAGTAATTATCCTGATTTGCTTTTAAATGAAAAGTGATCAATGGTTAACAGTCCTCAGTTATGCTTAGTTGGTCTAAGCATTGCTTAAATGTGAAGGCTAAGCAGCAGTCAGCTCAGCTAAACAGATTTGCACACTTTAAGCAATGTAAGGAATAAGCAGTGATAAGTGAAGCTAAGAGGGCTTAACTGTCTGTTAGCAATGCTTAGTTCCACGCAAAACCATGCAAACCCGCTAACAACTGCTTATAAGTGTCTTAATTACTCTGTCTCCATCAGCCCTTGTTCTGCCCAGCAGCAAAATAATCAGCACTGCCAAGTCTTGAACCTGGGGCACTGTACACTACAATCACAGCAATATACCACAACATCATCTGAGCTGTAGGGATTTATAATGCTTTTACAAGCATATCATGCATTCTGGTCATTTAACATTAATGATAAAAGTCATCATTTCCAAGTTCTGAACTCAGCGCCCTGTGCACTAAACTCACAGCAACATATCTGTATAACATCTGAGCTGTAACAATTTATATTTTTACAAACATATCATGCACTACAGTCATTTAACATAAGGGAAAAACATATATCCATAGTACTCTTACATACATACATATATATATATATATATATACATATATATATATATATATATATATATATATATATATATATATATATATATATAATCTTTCAGCTGCTCCCATTAGGGGTCACCACAGTGGATCTTCTGCTTTCATTTCTTCCTGTCCTCTGTATCATGCTCTTTTACACCAACCGCCTGCATGTCCTCTCTTACCACATCCATAAACCTTATCTTAGGCCTTCCTCTTTTCCTCTTACCTGGAAGCTCCATCCTTAGCATCATGTTTCCAATATACCCAGCATCCCTCCTCAGCACATGTCCAAAACAACACAATCTCGCCTCTCTTGCTTTGTCTCCAAACTGTCCAACCTGAGCTGACCCTCTAATATGATGATTCCTAATCCTGTCCGTCCTAGTCACATCCAGTGCAAATCTTAACATCTTTAACTCTGCCACATCTAGCTCTGACTCCTACCTTTTCGTCAATGCCACCCCCTCCAACCCATATAACATAGCTGGTCTCACTACCCTCTTGTAGACCCTCCCTTTCACTCTTACTGGTACCCGTCTGTCACAAATCACTCCTGACACTCTTCTCCACCCATTCCACCCTGCCTGCACTCTCTTCTTCACCTCTCTTCCACACTCACCATTGCTCTGAACTGTTGATCCCAAGTACTTAAACTCATCCACTTTTACCAAATCTACTCTCTGCATCCTCACCATTCCTCTACCCTCCCTCACATTTACGCAGATATATTCTGTTTTAGCCCTGCTGACATTCATTCCTCTCCTCTCTAAAGCATATCTCCACCTCTACAGGGTCTCCTCAACCTGGCCTCTACTCTCACTACATATCACAATGTCATCTGCAAACATCATAGTCCACGGGGCCTCCTGTCTGATCTCATCTGTCAACCTGTCCATCACCACTGCAAATAAGAAAGGGCTCAGAGCTGATCCTTGATGTAATCCCACCTCCACCTTAAACGTATCTGTCACTCCCACTGCAGTCCTCACCAATGTCACACTACCCTCGTACATATCCTGCACCACTTTTACATACTTCTCTGCCACTCCTGACTTCCTCATACAATACCACAATTCCGCTCTAGGCACCCTGTCATATGCTTTCTCTAAGTCCACAAAGACACAATGCAACTCCTTTTGACCTTCTCTGTGTTTCTCCAACAACACTCTCAGAGCAAATATTGCATCTGTAGTGCTCTTTCCTGGCATGAAACCATACTGCTGATCATTAATCATCACCTCCCTTCTTAACCTAGCTTCCATTACTCTTTCCCATAAGTTCAAGCTGTGACTGATCAATTTTATCCCTCTGTAGTTACTGCAGCTCTGCACACCACCCTTATTCTTAAAGATAGGCACCAAAACACTTTTTCTCCCCTCCTCAAGCATCCTCTGACTTTCCAAAATTTCATTAAACAATCTGGTTAAAAATTCCACTGCCATTTCACCTAAGCACCTCCATGCTTCCACTGGTATGTCATCTGGACCAACAGCCTTTCCATTCTTCATCCTCTTCATAGTTGTCCTTACTTCCTCCTTGCTAATCTGTTTCACTTCCTGATTCACTATCCCCACATCATCCAACCTTCTTTCTCTCTCATTCTCTTCATTCATCAGCCCTTCAAAGTACTCTTTACATCTACTCAACACACTCTCCTCACTTGTGAATATGTTTCCCTCACTATCCTTTATTACCTTTACCTGCTGCACATCTTTCCCAACTCTGTCCCTCTGTCTAGCCAATTGGTACAAGTCCTTTTCTCCCTCTTTAGTGTCCAATCTGTCATACAACTCTCCATATGCCTTATCCTTAGCCTTCGCCACCTCTTTCTTTGCCATGCATTTCATCTCCTTATACTCATGTCTACTTTCTTCATCTCTTTGACAATCCCACTTCTTCTTTACCAACCTCTTCCTCTGTATACTCTCCTGTACTTCCTCATTCCACCACCAGGTCTCCTTGTCCTCCTTCCTCTATCCAGATGTCACACCAAGCACCTTTCTAGCAGTCTCCCTTACTAGCTCTGCTGTAGTTACCCAGTTATTCGGTAACTCTTTACTGCCTCCCAGTGCCTGTCTTAACTCTTCCCTGAACTCCACCTCACAATCACCATTTTTTATAAGGAGAGATTGAGAGAAAACCAACCTCTTACTGCAAGACATCTGCAAAAAGCCTGACAAAGTGGGGGATAAAGGGCTAGCAATTGTGACATCTTTGAAATATGGCTGTTGTATGCATAAAAGTCTGCTAGAGTAGCATGGTTTGATTTAACATATAATTCCTGAAGATTCCACGCCTGAAACACAAATAAATGTCACCATTTACCTTCTGTCAGTGCTGACATCATCCCAGTGGTTTGTCAGAAACCCACAACTGTTATGGGGCACAGACCAAACATATGAGCCACACATCTGGACAGTGTCTAGACATCTGGACAGTGGAGAGTATGACTGCAGGCATGTAACGGAAGAGAAAAAACAGAGCTGCCAACCATTCCACCCAGCACCTTCTGGACCATAGTAAGACCAACCTGACACTACCACCAATCAGCTCTGGGGAATTTACCCATGTATTTCCAAATATATCATGCAGTACAGGGATGGAGCTGTAGGGAAAAGCAGATATTGGTGCAGACATCTCCACCCACAACCATTTGCGCCACAGTCACAGCAATGTACTAATACCCCATAGGAACACCAGAGTACAGCGACTGTTTGAACAAACACATCCTGATTGCCAGTCACACACTATATTGACATATACTGGCCCAACTCATAGTCTACTGGGAATCCTGAGGTGTTACAGTACATTTCTCAGTCTTCCCCAACAAACATATACACCTGATAGACAACTAGCAACTGTAGCAGCATGCATAGTCAGATAGAAAAGGATCTATGACACTCACATCTGCTACTCTCCCTACTCAGTCCAAAAAATATTTACACACAACACTGCTACATAATCTTGGCAGTCTCTTAACAATGGGCAGACATACATAACTCTCAACTGTACAGATTTCTACTTAATGTCCAGGGTGTGGGATCATATTTATGGCCACTACCACATACCACTTCCAGGAGTCTGCTAAGTCACTGGGATGATACCAAGAGTGCAGTCATTAAATAATGATATACCATACCTCTGAACCTCTTACTGCAAGATATCTGGACAAAGCATGACATGCTTGGGGTACAGGGGGCTGAAAAGAGAGATGTATTTCACATAATGGTGTTACAAACTGAAACAGTTGCTGGTATTACAGAGTTAGTTGTAACATAACATCTCTGAAGGATATGATGTCTGAAACACTAATGGATGTCAACATTTACTGACTACAATCCTCATGTTATCCTACTGATTTCTCAAAAGCAGATATTGTCTGATGAACAGACCAAACATAACAGGCAAACCTCTGAGCAGTTTGTGGACATCTGGACAGTTGAGAGGTATGTCAGAGACATATCACTATGAAATGTCAAGTCACTTAGAAAATGCATGTCCAGATGAACCCTGTTAATCAAGCAATCCTCTATGTGTATAACAGCAATACTTACTTACAATTTGTACCCAATTCTGAAGCTTTGTCCCCCATGTTGTTGGACTGTCTCCACATGTCTTGTTCTGAGACATATTTCCTTCGACTGTCTGTGAAGCTGTAGCCACCACACCTCCATAATGTCCTCCATAGAGGCAAGGAAAAGGGACAAGACTCACATGAAAGAATTAATTATAGCACTTTGCTGCTATGGCATTGGCTAATGGAAAGACAACACAGCTGCTCTGGGTGCAAGTAGCAGGTGGGAGACACTGATTGGTGCTCAGGCCATCACCTGCTCATGAGCATTACCTACAAAAGGTAAGATGCTGCCTATACATCACAGGTCTGAACCCATCTGCACAAAGACAGACTGTGACTACACAAACCTAACCATTTGCCTTATGCTGAGGAAACTATTCAGCACTATAACAGGTATGTCAATCAGGTAAGTTTGTAATAGAACACAGAAGGGGGGATTCAATAATGTCAAATTGGACATTAAACACTAGGTCACAACAAGACCTGCTGTACTCACATGCTGCTGTCTGGCACCTATGGTCATTCCTGCTTGCCCTGTCTGCATTGACATGGATCACATACCTGGCCCTTGAGTCACCCCAGCAAAGGTCAGCTCATGTATGACTACTACTGGCATGTCTGTTGTCCAATACTGAGTCTGACACTGCTAGGCCAGGTACCGGGAATGTTGTAATTATTCGTATGTCACCTGTGAATGCTACTATGATACATATGCTTGTAAGAGACATATATAGGGTATGTGCATAGTACACAACAGGTGCAGAAGTGTATGTTGAACTGTATGTGATATACTGAGCCCATTCCTGACAAATGTCCAAAGTTTTGCAGACTGACCACATGTCTGCCTCATATTTGTAGTCAATGCCTCATAGAGTTGTGTATCGTGTGGCACATCACTGGCAACCTATTAAACACTGAGGTCATAACATAATGGCATGCATTTGATTGTCAAATGTCATATCTTTCAGCTAGATTCATAAAGTGACACTATTTTCTGGCCTTTGTCTACAAGTGATGTGTGCCTTTCTGCAGATGTCTTGCTCTAACAGGAGCTAGGTATCTTCATATGAACCCTATGTCAATGCAAGGGTACCTTGTCCTCTAAGATGCCGACATTTGTGCAGTCACTGACACCTACTTTGTAGCTGTGGAGAGCACACTAACCTTGCCAGGTTACTCATCCCATCATACATTTAGACACCAAATGGTGGGCTGCAAAGCCACAGGAGGTGGAGTGTTGAACATTATCATACACATACACACCTCCAGGCCGACCAAACACTATGACACATTGGTGACATCCCGAGTGTAGATAACAGTTGACAAAACACCTACTCAAATCATAGCTAGCTACAGGCCTCCAACCATGACTATGGACACCCCTACACCTACTGGGACCTGCTGGAATCTGTCAGGATTCAGTTGTCTACCCTGTTCCTGGGTGACTTCAACTACCCAACCATAGTGTGCATGACCTATGCCACCTGAACATGAAAGCACAGAGACTCCTTGGCTTTGTTAATGGCAATGCAGTGGATCAGCCAATCAACAGTCCTACAGCAGGTGGAAATATCCTGTACCTGGTCCTAACCAACATGAGTAGCCACTGTAGCACTCCTACAGTGCCATCCTCCTTGGTAAGATCTGAACACATAGTCATCACTGTTCAGGTCATGATCTCCCCTGCCCCCACCTTCACAGGGTCAAACAAAATTAACTTTACATAAATGACTATACATCTCCTCAGAGCAGGTAGAAGTAGATTTACAGCCAACGTCCCATCAGTTGGAACTATCAGTAGTGTCCAGGCCCACACCACAATACTATGTGGGTACCTACATAGCTGTATGGATTCACCAATACCTGACAGGACAACATCATCTCCCTCAAGGTAGGGTAAACATCCGTGGTGGACAACAGTAATGCACAAATACCATAACAGTTGGAAATAATTGCTAGACAGGGCCAAGAAGGAATAGGTGCCTTATTGGAAGCAATGTCACCTTGGTCTGCACAAGCAAATAAGGTCAGGGATGAATTACCCTAAGGCTATCATTGAGTGCAAATTGGAAACATCCACCATGGCCAGTCACTAGGCCTTCTATACATGTGTCTGCAATCCCAGAGGCAAAACACAAATCTGCTCTGTAGTGGTGGTTAATAGCACCACATACACATATGGCATAGATATAGGCAACCGGCTGCAGACAGGTGAAGCATAAACATAACCACCCTGTCCCTCCATTGGTACACATATGCATGCACAGCACCTGCCCCCCTCTACTCATCATCAGGAAGCAGGTCCATAATGGCTTCTCAAAGGTAACACACAGATGTCTCCATAGGCCTGATACCATCCCTGGCTGCATCCTACATGAACAAATGCATAGGCTTTCAAATCCATTCTGCATTGTAGTCAACCAAATCCTGAGAACCGCTGTCATCCCATCTGCACAGAGGACAACCACTGTCATCCCTATACACAAAGGCAGAACAATCCACCCACCCAGCCAATCATATGCACATCAGCCTAACTAGCTTGCATTGCAAGGGCATGGAAGGAGATATCAATGACATTATGAACAGGGACATCGGCAATATCAAAATGCCAGAACCCACACAGCATGGTATTATCAATGAGAGATCAAGCCTGTTAAACCTGGTAGAGATCTCTGAAGTGGTCAACAAACACAAGGACAAGGGGAAGATGGTGAACAATGCCTACCTTCACCTAGCCCAATTCTCTCACAATAATCCCCAGGTGGCCAGGATACATACACCTACACAGATAGGCATCATCCTGTATGTTACCAGATGGGTAGCTTACTGGCCCAGTGATAGTGCCCACTCAGTTAAAGTAGTGGAACCCACCAGCAGTAGTAGAGTCTTCAAAAGTGGTTGTACCCCAAGGATCAGTCTGAGGGTCTCTACTGTTCTCCCTGTGTTCGCGTGGGTTTCCTCCGGGTACTCCGGTTTCCTCCCACATTCCAAAGACATGCATCTGGAGCATTTCTCCCCGGGCCTCCGCTGAAAACAGGCTCTGTGGAACCTAGTCAGACATTCCCGGTCAACAAATGTTAAATAAATAAAAATAAAAAATATACGTATCTGAGGTACAGGACAAAAGCAGTGATCTGTGCTGACTAGGTGTACAGATGCTTGCAGTTTGGCTACTGTCTTACATTCCCCTACTGATGTGAGCTTCCCCCAAGAGGACCTCACCCAATTAATGACTGGCACAAGAAGCATTTCTGCAAACTGAATGCCAGGAGAGGCATCATTCTCCCTACTGTGGCAGATGTCATCCACACTAATTATGACAGTAATAATGTACTGAGCATGCAATCAGGTATGAGGCGACTTGTGCACCAAGGTTGGTAGCAACCTGACAGTTTCCCACCATGTGGGCACTATTGTACGGAAGGCTGTCTACACAGCCCAGCTCAAAAATATGGGTATTTCATCCAGGAACCAGGAGGCCACAACATCCCTGTACTCCACCCTTATCAGATGCATTACCAAGTACAATGAATCCTTTGGCATGTACCTTGCCAAGAAAATGCAGTAGTTGCAGTGACCACAGAGGTTCCTGACCAGGCAAATCCAGGGTCTGTAACACCTATCCAGTTCAGTAGGCTGAAATCCCTGTCCTTGTACTCAGTCTCATACAGAATGATCAAACGTGACCTGCATCTGACATAAAGGCCATTTCCATACCAGCACTGATGTCATTTCTGCATATCTGTAAGACAAACCCCACTCATGCATCATGCATGCAAGGCCCTCACATGGTCTGTGACATCTATAGGACTTGGCAGGATAATGTAGTGTCCTACACTGTGCACTGTCTGTAAAATATACTCCCTCCCCATGTCTAGCAGAGTATGTGTATAGCCCTCTTGAAGAAGAAGCTGGACGACTGCACTGGAAATGGGTTGGACACCTCTGGGATCCCACGGATGTACCAGTTGGACATGGGAAACAGATGCTGGCTTGGAAGGGACATGTGTAAAAGTCTGTGCCAGGCTTATGAGGGCATCAGGGCCAATAGCCTGGTATCATCTTATGAGGCTATGCACCCAGTACTTTACATGTTTCCTGTATGTATTGAAGACTGTCCTGCAATGTTGCCTGAAATAATCCTTGTGAGTCCGGACTGTGTAGGTATAGTCTTGTCCCTTCATCAGTTATCATCACATATCCTTACACCTTGTCATTGTGTGTGGTCTGTATAGCAGTAAGTCTGCTCTTACAGTACGTGCATATGCACTTGGTGACAGTGTATAGCTCTCTCCAATAGCCTTCGTCTTGGCCACAATTACCATTCTGCTATTAGGCCCATTATACAGTAGGATTTGTCACCCTTTGTTGTGGGCCTTACATTAGCAGTGAAAGAGATGGATTGCGGCAGGCAGAACTACCGTAAGGTCTGCCCTGAAGGGCCCATAGGTGTCTCAGCTGTGCCAGACTGTGCCAGAAGTGTGTGTGTGTGTGTGTGTGTGTGTGTGTGTGTGTGTGTGTGTGTGTGTGTGTGTGTGTGTGTGTGTGTGTGTGTGTGTGTGTGTGTGTGTCTGTGTGTGTGTATCAGCAAACATAATACTGCTGGGTATTAATTCACGTATGTTGTCTTCCCCTCGCAGGTGAACACAGGGGTTGGTGTCCCTCCCCCTCATAACCTAATGTCAGTGTCTTAACAGACTCCCATGATGATGGTGGTCATAATAAGGCACAGGTGGGATTGTCAGTGCCTGAATCAGTACCATTGTTTGGTATCCCCACTTTCAACCACCATGCCCCTGCACACAGTCAGTATGTCCACACATACCCAGTCCCCAGCAGCCACGGATAATGGACAGGTTAAGGGTGGTGGCATGGCACAGGCTAGTGTGTTGAGTATGGTGAGTGTGAGTGTAGACACCAGCCACAGGCAGAAAGCAGGCAAAGTCATACACAGGCAGATGGACAGGGGTGCTTGACAGATGACTGCTGCCCATCAAGGCCCTGTTGCAAATGCCACAGCAGGTGTCACCAGATGCATGTTATGGTGCATCATGGAGGCACAGGCACATACTGACTGCGACACCAGACAGATGATTAGGGTCATGAATTCAGGGCCCCCTACCATACATGAGAACCTCCATGCCATTGGTCATCTTGCCAATGTCGTGGATAGACAGTCGGGTAAGACATTGTCACTGCTCGACTGTGTGATGTCTGCATTTGAAAATGTGGTGGTAGTAGGGCATCGGCCAGGTGGACATAGGTCAGCAACATGATCAGCTGTGAGCCCAGGTGGCTGTGCACATTCACAGTCCTGTAGTGGCAGTACCAACAGCACTACCAAATGGAGAGTGCTGTCCGCACAACACCGGAGCAGGCCATAGGCATGTTTTCCTGGCCAGTACCATCAGGGATGCAGATCCAGCAGACAGCAGTTACCATCAGGGAGTAGTGCTGCATTTGTCCTTGGGCCTAGCAGTGCCAGTGATACTCCTGGCAGAAGCAGTTACCTTGTCCCTGCCAGAAGACAGTGAACCTTACATCCTGCCATGTACGGTCGAAGGCTGTCCAACATAGCCCTGTCTTGGACATCCACATCACTTGATGGTGTGCAGACAAACACTCACACATCCCTATCACAGGCCAGTCACCACCAGACACACACAGCTCCTCTGCATGGCCCAGTTGAACATCAGCCCTCCAGACACACACACACACACACACACGCACACGCACACGCACACGCACACACACACACACACACACACACACACACACACACAATGTCAGCCATATGGCCCAGCTTAGGCCTCTGGCAATCCAACACCACACCCTGTGCATGTGATGATGCTTGGGCCACAACCCTGTTATCCATACCATTGATGCATGGACATGTTCATATGGGTCTTATGCAAAGGGTGTCTATAGTACAGTGTAGCAATGTCATGCTGTGGGTGCTGTCTGCTGGTGGTAGTTATGGGTGCACATCGAGGAGTATGTACCTTGTTAGCCATGATGCACTATTGCTGTTAGTACTGAGTGTACGGACTGTAGTGTCACATACTGTATTCTGGTTGTGTTCCAGGTGTCTGTGTGTCTGAAGGCTGTGGACCTGCTAACAGTAGCAATGATCAGTATGGTAGAGTGCTAACACAGTGACCTTTTCATAGCCAAGGTACAGTTGTATATGTATGTTTACCAGGTGTGTTTACATGTGTGAGGGGCAATTGTCTCCCCATGACACAGCCATCTAGACTTCATACATGTCACATGGGTGTTCTTTAGGAACACAGGCTCACATTTACAGAGGAGGTTACTTGAGTACTGGCACTAGGTCCCTCACAAGCTTAGCCATTACATTTACTGCAACAGATTCAGATATCAGCACCTGTTGCCCCTGCCATTTCTGTCACATCTACTCGACCGTCATGCAGTTGATGAGGGTATGCCTGGTACTGTGTATGACAGGTTTGGGGTATGTATTCCTGACACAGGTTAGCCTGTATTAGTCTTACCTGACAATCACCAGCCTGTGTGCTGCTATCTCATATGCATGTCTGGCCTCTCATAGGTTCATAGGTTGATACTAGGCTATCTGCCCTAGGGCATTTATAAGCCTAGCCAGAGTGTGTTTAGCTTTCACCACCCTTTTAGATTAGTTGACTGTGCCTCTATATAGTAGGTCACAGAAGATAGCCCTTTTGAGGTTAGTTTACTGTGCCTCTGTCTAGTAGGTACACAGAAGAGATCCCAGGGGTAAACCTACGATCTCCCATCCACTCGTCAAGATTTCTCTTGAAGAGGGTCATTGAGGGACTCTGCCTAACATGGATTAGGATTTTGTTGCAGAGTGAGGGGAGCCTCTGGGGTATGAATCTGTCCCTCCAGCATGTCCTATTTATTTCTGTGCTGAGGTTTAAGTCTCTGGAGCGTGTAACTCTAAAGGATTTGAATTTCCTGAGGTGGAGCATGTGCATTAATTCTGGGTTGGACATGGCTTTATATGTCAGGCACAGATCGCCTCTGAGTAGGCGGTAAGCAACTGAGTAGAGCTGGAGTTTCTTTATCCTAACTGCGTAGGGCATCTGTTTGAGTCCCTTGTTCCTCCTGGTGAGGTACTTTTGGGGTCTTTCCAGTTGCTGGAGGTGTCGGATAAGGTACATCCCAGATGGGGCATTGTATTCAATTATGGGCCTGATGAGTGATGAGTAGAGGGGCACAATGACCTCTCTTGATCTAGATGTGAACCCTTTTGTGATAAGGTGGGCTATATAGAAGGTCTTTCTAACCACTTTGGCAACATGATTGTCAAAGGAGAGATTGCTATCTACTTGGGTCCCCAAATCCCTAATTACCTCTTCCATACTTAATGGATTACCACCTATGTGGTAATTTGTGGGCACTTTGTTTTTCCCAAAGGGGATGACTATGCACTTTTTGGCATTTAGCTTTAGGCCATGGCTCTGGCACCAGTTATCTGTCTCTGTGAGACCCTTTTGGAGGATGCTTGTGTCAGTCAGCGAGTCGATTATGGCACCCAGTTTGCAGTCATCTGTGAACTTGGTGAGCCATAGTTCTCCCATGTTAGCCTGTACCTCAGAGAAATATATACCGAACAAGAGAGGTCCCAGGACTGAGCCTTGTGGGACACCACTTGTAACTGGTTTAGAGTCTGACATGGCACCTGCAATTCTGACCATGTGGGTTCTATCCCTGAGCCAGTTTGCAACCCATCTTGTGACATAGGGGTTGATATTTAAGCTGGTGAGCTTATTTATGATGCCCGAGTGGGGTATTGTGTTGAAGGCTTTTGTGAGGTCCAGGTAGGCTGTGTGGACTACCTTCCCTTCATCTATGGCCTTGTTGACTGTTTCAAAGAAGTTGACCAGGTTCAAGAGGCAGGATCTGCCCTTAACAAAGCAAAATTGGGTAGGATCCAGTGTTTGGAGGTTCCCAATGTCTTTGTTTATGAGTTTCATGATGATATGCTCCATAGCTTTGCAGACCAGGCTAGTCAGGCTTATAGGGCGATAGTTTCTGGGGTCTGTTGTGACACCACCTTTGTGGAGTGGGACCACTGTTGCTGTACGCCATTCCTTGGGTACATATCCTGTAGTAAGGCTGAGATTGAACAGTGACTTTATGTGAGGGTTCAGTTCTTCTTGGAGTTCATGTAAGACGCAGCCCAGGACACCGTCCGGTCCCATTGATGCTGTGTTTTTTGCTTTGGAGAGGGCAGCTCTCACCTGTGCATCTGTGATGTCAGGAGGCTACACACTGTTGGGATAGACATTTGCTCTTTTGGGGGGGAAGGGGGGGGAGAAGTTTGCACTGAACCTGTCTGCCAAGATGTTGGCAATGTCTGTGGATTCAGTGTATTTTTTGTCATTTTGAACTAACTCAGAGCATATCTGGGAGTTGCCACCCAGGTTCCTGACATAACTAAAGAAGGCCTTGTGATTATCTTTAGCATCTCGTGCAAGTTTTCTTTCGAAGCTGGCCTTAGATGATTTTATGAGGGATCGTAGTTTCTTGCTAGTACTGATCAGAGATGCCTTCCCTTTTTGGGATTTTGCTCTATCATGTAGTAGCTTCCTCCTTCTGTTGTTTAGCTTATTTATGGCTGGGGTCCACCAGACATGTCTCCTGCCTTTGCAGGAACGAGTCCTGGTTTTATTTGGGATAGCACAATCCATGCATTCCTGTAGGTGTCCATAGAAAGCATTTGTAAAGGATTCTGTGGTTTGGGCCGTATTTTCCACTGGCCCAGGGGCTTTGAAGGATTCCACCTCAGTTTTTAGAAGTGTGAAGTTTGCTTTTGAGAAGTTCTTCACCGTTGTTTCCTTGGCTGGGGGTGGAGACGGGATATGGATGTCCAGTGAGATTAATTTATGGTCAGATCTTACCAATGAGGGGTATACCTCTGGTATGGAACATAGAGTCCCCATGTTGGTGATGATCAGGTCCAATACATTTTCCCCTCTTGTGGGAGTGGTGACCAGTTGTTCCATAGCATATGAGTTTATAAATTCTAGGAACCATTGCGCGAGGGTGTTGGGGCTTGAGTAGTGCTCCCAGTCAGTGTTTGGGTAGTTGAAGTCACCCAATATGATGGTGTTTGCAGAGAGCTTCATATTCTCCAGTGTTCTCAGGAAAGTTGAGTGGGGTTCCTGAGTTTCGGAGGGTGGTCTGTAGCAGGCTACAAACTGAAAGGCAGTTTTGCCCACTGTTAGTTGCACATGGATGGTCTCCGATGCTTCATGCAGTGCCACTAACCTGGAGGTGTGGGTATCTTTGATGAATATGGATACTCCACCTCCTTTTGTGGTTCAGTCTGAGTTTTGGAGCTGAAAAGCATAGTACGAGGTATAACCTGGTAGTGCTGGGGTGCTCTCGGGAACCTTGAACCAGGTTTCTGTTACTGCACAGATATCTATATTCTCCATACTGAGGAGAGCCTCAAGTGAGTGCATCTTGAGGTTTAGACTTTTGGAGTTGAGCAGCATTACCCTTAGTTTCATTTTCTTTGTGTTGTCTATGGAGGTGGGTTTGTCTTTTGAGCCTTGCCTAAAAAAGACACTATGGGGGTGGCAAGAGCCTTAGCCAGTATTCGAAAGCCCAGGGGTGACAGGTGCAAACTGTCCCTAGCGAAGCAATGTGTCTTGTCGAGCATGTCATCCCAGGCTGATAGACACTGGATCCCCTTTGAATGACACCAATACTTTAGCCAATTGTTAAAATTGATCATGTTGTCTTTATACTGTGGCATCATTCTTGGTGAGGGTAAGATGCTACTCAAGGTCAGGGTCATACCGGCCTGGGCTACATGATCAGAGAGCTCCTCTATGTCTCTTTTCATGTAGTCCAGGGAGGTACGTCCCAGGTCATTCACACCAGCATGGACAATGACGGAGTCATATTTGTACTTGCTTTGGAGTGACCTGAGTGCTTGTGTTATGTGGCGGATCCTGGCACCCGACAGGCAGCTTACAGTGACCTTCTCCTTGTTCAGCCTGGTGAGTGGGACGTCAGTGTGTCTGACAATAAAGTCACCTATTACAAGTGTATTCGTTGTGTTGTTTAGCCTTAAGGGCTGTGACTGTGTGGCACACTGACTTTGTGAACTATGTGCTACGTGGGTATTGTTGCTTGGATGTCTGCTTTGGAGGTCTCTGCTGCTTGGGCAGATTTTTATTTAGAGCCTCCGAGTATGTTTTTGTGTGTTTATGTGTTTGTTTTTCTGTTGCAATAGGTCTATGTGAGACTGGATTTGTGGTGTGTGTGGTTACCTTCTCCTCCTGACTGACTGCGCCAGTATTGAGTTGAGAGAGCTCAGCCTCCAGTTTGGTTATATAGTTGCATCTCTCACATATATTTGAGCTTGTTGGGAGGAGGAGAGGGTGGTCTGTGTACATAAGGCAGTTGTAACATTGCCTCAAGATTCCCAGATTCACCAGCTGGACTGGAGAGTAAACCCGAAACTGACTTTTGGACATGCCAGAATAGTATAAGGAACTACTTTTTGACTGATCAAAAAGGACCAGTAGGGAGCCAAGTACTTAAAGGGAGTAAGAGGGTGTACTGCTTTAGTTTATTAGTGCTTACTTATATGATTACTTATACAAGCAACTGCAGGGCTTTAGAATGAAAATAGAGTTCTTACTTTAAGATTTAGAACAGTTCTAAGGGAAAAAGTGAAGAGCAGACTTTGTGGAGCTGGGAATAGTTTAAACCCGTTTAAGCGGTGCTGCCTGATGCTGCGCTATGCACAAAATCGTGCAAAACCGCACAAATGCGGGTTCTAAAGCAGGGAAACTGAAAGAGATAGGAATTGACCCAGAGCGGCCAATAAGCTCCTAGTTTCAGGGCTGAGACCCTCCTCCAGGGACAGATAGGCTGCTCAAAGCTCCCCACTCTCACTGGTGAACAGAGAAGCTTTCTTCTATCCAAGTAAGGATATGGGCAACACAGGAAACTATACCACAGTCCAGAATTCAGCAATGCTCATGCTGGTAGTGCACACAGACTCATAGTCTTGTACATGGGGCAGCAGATGTCAGCCCCTACCTGCACAGTCTTACGAACGATAGCACTAGATACATAGATAGCACAGTGGTAGTGTAGCAATGTTTGCCACAATTGCAGGGGCTGTTAGGATTGCCAATAGTGGGTTCAGAGTTCCTTAACATGTTAGAGCCATCTGACACACACACACACACACACACACACACACACACACACACACACACACACACGCATTGAGACACACATGCACATGGAGGTGACCACTTATCAAAGTAGATAGTCTACCCATATATTAATAGCTTCATAGGTTCATAAGTGTGTACTTGGCTAATGGCTCTGGTGACTTTACAAGCCTATCCCATAGGATTATCCTGGCATCATGCCACCCAACCTTAGTTCCCAGTGCCTCTGTCAAGACAAGCCACTGAAGTGATCTTCGGGATGAATTTTCTATTATAGGTTCATAGATGTGTACTAGGCTAATGGTCCTGCTACTAGGCTAATGGCCCTGGAAATAATCAGCCCTGCTAAGTCTCAAACTCAGGATGCTGTGCACTACAATCACAGCAATGTACCACTACACCACCTGAACTGAAAATAATCAGCCCTGCCAAGTCTCATACCCAGAATGTTGTGCACTACAATCACAGCAGCATACCACTACACAATCAGAGCTGTTTGTGCGATACACAGTGATATGACTATTGCACCACAGTGGCTTGGTGTTAGAAACTGTGTAATTGTGCTTGTACTGTGGATGGCATCTGTATGGGCTGACACTAGGTTGGCAATGGGGGAGTTCACAGGGTGGAAGAGGCACACAAAATGGTATAGCCATCACATTCACACACTAAAAACAGCCACAGGAGCTGTACATATAAAAACACATACACAGTTGCCAATAGACATATTAGTAACCCTATGTATCCACTTGTACGTACAATAGAGCTGCATACACATGGCATGCCTCACATAGATTATATGCCTAGGACATAACACGCAACTTTTTACAAGAGGTAATCTTTTGAATGCCTTCATGGATGCTGGGATAACCCACCAGACATAGCAATTGATCTCATCTACTACTCCTACAAACCTGCAGCAGTGATAGAGTGACAGACTTCAGCATGATGTGTCAGTCAGATACAATGTCTGATGCTGGCATGTGTGTCAGTACATTAACTGTTACAAATTTGGCAATGACATCATAGGAATGCTTATGTTCAGGGGACACAGACCAAATATAGGTTGCAAACATGTGGATATCCCATGTACATATGTACAGATGACTGGAATGGGTTGTATAGTGTTACATGGTGCATGTAAGGCAGATGCCATTAACAGGGTCTTTAAAGTAATGTCATGGGTAGGAGGTCAACAGACCTTAAAATGGTATAACCTACACACACAACAGCCAAAGGGGATATGCTTCACACACACACTACTATAGTCAGTGTTGAGATTAGAGCCCCTACCTATCAAAGTATTTCCACTATACTATTTCACAGTTATTGCACACATCACAGAGCTTAGAAGGCTGACAAATGTATACATGTACATCTAAGGTGAATGACATCAGCAGGCCTTGCAAAGTAGGGCAATAGGCTGTGTACTGGATGGAACATGCCTCTAAGTGGTATAACCCATGCCCACAGAGGATATGATTCTTACCCAAACACACTCAGGGATGAT